>NC_050578.1:157863083-157941979 GCF_011100635.1 Trichosurus vulpecula | reverse complement strand
AGGACTCAGAACAAATCCCACCTTTTGCATGAGGGCTTTTCCAGACCTCCAATTTACTAATACCTTCCTCTCTGAGACTTTCTTCCATCTACTCTGTATATATTTGGGTGGGGGGTGGAGCCAAGATGGCAGAGTGAAGCACTTTTGCCAAGCTTTCCCAACACACCTCCTCTACAACAACTTAAAAAATGCACCAAACTGAATTCTGAGCAAGAAAGCTAACAAAAAGTCACAGTGAATCATTTTTTCCAGCCTGGGGTACTTTAAGAAGATAGAAAGAAAGATCTACTCAGACTGGGAACAGGGGCTGGCTAGAAGCTCAGCATGGTAGAACAGTCACCACTGTGGCAGCAGCAGCACCAGACTGAACACCTAGTTCAGTGCCAGTTCAGAAAGAGATCCCTGGAGACCCTTGTATTAGCACCTGAAACAGTATTGGGCACTGTTTGGCAACTCTGCCACCCGTTACTCAGTACCAGGTCACAATTCCATGGTGGGGAAGAGCAGTAGCAGTCACAAAGAAGCAGGGGCCTTGCCTAGGAAGGACCAAAGTGGAGTAGGAAGGCAGGGACCAGACATCTCCTTAGATCAAACTACTTTGGGAACATTGAAAACTTACAGGTGCCCACTGAATTGTGAAAGCAGTAGGGAAAGAAGAAGAAGAAGAAGAAGAACAAGAAGAACAAGAACAAGAACAAGAAGAACAAGAACAAGAAGAAGAACAAGAAGAAGAACAAGAAGAAGAAGAAGAAGAAGAAGAAGAAGAAGAAGAAGAAGAAGAAGAAGAAGAAGAAGAAAGCAGTTTAGGCCAGTCATCCCCCTCACAGGTGAGCAGAACTCAAATCTAACATTAAGTCCAAAGTCAAGATAGAAAAATGGGCAAACAACAACAACAAAAAAACCTGACCATAAAAAGTTACTATAGCGACAGGGAAGCCCAAGACACAAACTGAGAAGACAATGACTTAAAAACATCTACAAAACATCTCAAAGAAAATGTATATATCTTGTATATACCTAGTTATTTACATGTGGTCTCCCTTCATTAGAATGTGAACTCCTTGAAGGCAGGGACTATTCTTAACTTTCTTTATATCTTCAGCACTAAGCACAGTCCCTGGCACACCAGAGAAAGCACTTTATAAATGTCTTTTGATTGATTTATTTATCCTATGGCTTTGGGATTATGTGAACCTAGGGATTACTGAAGGTTTTCAGTAAACTTTGATATCACAAGAAGTGAAGTGTCATGACTGATAGCAATTACATTTGGCAGAAAGGTCAGCAATGCCTATAAAAGCTACTGCAGTCTTTGGATGTATAAAGGTGATTTTCATCTTTCATTCAGCAGTGGCTGTATCACTGCCCTTTGTGCCCCTTGAGCTCCTGGAGGGAATCTGATGACTCAGTGGGTGTGGGCTGCCTAGGAATTAGATTGACCTCCCATGTGGAACTCCAGGGTGGGCTGGCCTGAACTAGAAATAAAATCTTTGCCACATGCTAAATGCAGGGTCAGTTGAAGGACACCCTGAAGAAATACAAATCTTACTTAGCCACAACCAGAATAATCAGCTCTCAAAACTGGCAATAACTTCACATCTCTCTAATGTAGTTGTGTAGAAAGTTGACCAAAGGGGTAGTGTTATTGCTTGATGGTCTCAGCTCTTTGTGTCTTCTCTTAAAGCTTTTGAATATGTCTCATGGCCAAAATAGCATCTATCCATCATTCTCTTTGAACAACACAGATCTGCTGGCTTCAGGGTGCTCTGAAGAAAAACAAAGTGCTCGTGGTTAACTTTAAAGTAGTGAAAAAAATAAAGCAGCTAAAGATTGATTTTTGCATGTCTCTGAGAAAGAGAAAATGAATCAAAAGAAGAACTCAATAAAAGAATGAAAATGAATGCCTTGCTGCATTCTCCTTTCCCACTTGAATTAAGTTAGAGGACTTGACTTAAAACCATTCTGGATAGTAACTTAAGAATTGGGCTTTTTCTTTGGAGTATGTGAACTTATTTGACAGTGTGGGAAAAAGAAAAGAACCCTGACCTAGAAATCAAAAGGCCTACATTCTAGTCTTAGTGGGGAACATCACCTCTCCAGGCCTCAGTTTCCTCTAGAAAGACCTGAGTTCAAATCCTGACTCTGCTGCTTAGAGCCTGTGTGACCTTGGGTAAATTACTTCTTTGGGATTCTGTTTCTTTATCTGTAAAATGTCAGGGTTGGATTAGAAGGTCTCTACAATCCATTCCAGCTCTATATTTATTATCCTATGATAAGGAACTTGGACTAGTTGATTCTAAGTTCCCATCTAGCTCTAACACTGTGAATTTTATGTAGAATCAACAACGATTTTGCTTTTATGTCTTAATAAAGAAACTATATCCAAAGGCTTTCTCTCATCTTTGGCAATGAAAAGATCTTAAATGGTAAGCAACAGCTCCCAAGTTCTGACACCATCTAGCTGTGTGACCTTGGGTGAGACATCTTATACTTCTGGGCCTTGATTTCATGAAGTGTTAAATGAGGGAGTCAGGCTACATAATAGCTGACGTTCCTTCCAACTCCAAAATTCTGTCCTATCCTATCACCACATGTGACTTGTATTGTCCAACGGTTTGGATAGTAATGCAAAACTTACATAGGATGAATTATTTAATCAGTAGTTCAGCAAAAATGTACTTCTATTATATTGTCCTCAATCCTGAAGATTAATTTGCTTCTGGTTGGTATCTTAAGTTCCTTAACCTCTCTGAGTCTCAGTTTCTTTATCTGTAAAATAGGAACACTTCAGCTATTTACCTCAATCAATTAACAAGAACCAGGCACTATGAATCAAGTGCTATATAAATATGAGTTATGCCCAGGGGCATGCTGGTAAGTGTTTAAAAACTTCTCAAAAAAAAAGGTGACAAGATAAACTTTCAAATTTAATTTGTATTATCAATAGTTTCTTCATCACTTTCTTAAGTCTAGACAATCAGCAAAAAAAATATATCAAGCCGTGATTGGTAGCGTTTGTTGATTCTGCGGTGTATGTAGATCTCACTTATATTTAACAACTGGCTCTCGTGATCCAGTATGAGTTGGCTTCAGCACACCCCTGGCTATAGTTATCATTACTTTTAATATTCTCTGAGAAATAATAATAGAGCTTCCAGCAACAACCTGAGATCTGGAATTTAAGCTCATTCTGGTTTATTCATGGAACTAGGCCATTTACTCTTACCAAATGCTCAGCACAATGATGACTGCAGCCCAGGGGCGGATGAGGCTCTGCCCCACGGCACTACCACCTGGGGTGGTGAATTTCCTCCCCAGGAGAGTGTACTTGAACACTTCCATTCCATAGTAAATGGTATCCCCAAACCTCATTTTTTTTGGTCCTCTGAAGGTGTAGAGCATAATCATCCCCATGGGATTCTTCAGGGAATGGATCACCACCTTCTGGTACTGCTATACTCCTCCATGGGTCTGTCTGCCATGGCACTTGATATCCCACTTCCTGCCCATAGAACTATCCTTGTGCCAGGATGCTCCTTGTCACCCCAAGTGAATTTGCCCTGTGTTCCATTTCTGCTAGTTATGATTCCACAAATATTTATCAATAACCTTAGCTGTCCTAAAAATCCCCTTCTTTCCCTCTTGTGGTGAAGAACTAGCAATTGCCATTATATAGAGTAGCTCTCTGGTAATAAGACTATACCTTTTTTCCAGCTGGTTATTTCTTGTGACAGATGCTTGTCTTGTTATTACTGATAATCTCCCAGCCAGCTTACATGACTGCAAATCATAGAATGCACTAACTTGGAAGAATCCAAATTTCTAGTGAGAAATGGAAATGGAAAGACGAATATAAGTAAGCTTAAAGCAGCACATTGCCAATTATGTCTGCCAGAAAAGAACTCAAAAATATATATGACTAGAAAAAGAGATGGGCTGGTCATATAACAATCAGAATGAGGAGCCTAGGACCTCTCATTCTTTCTCCATTCTCTCTCACTTGGTGACCTCATCAATTCCCATGGGTTCAATGACCATATCTAGGTAGATGACTCCTAGGTCTAAGTACCCAGTCATAGCTCTTGTGAGTTCCAGGCCACCGTCACCAAGTGCTTACTAAACATCTCAAGCTAGATTTCCCATAGGAATAGACTCTGAAGCTGTGATTTAACTGATAAAAAGGGAACTCCATGATAAGAAAACTGCATTCACCAATGCAAGGCAGAAACATCTCAAATTTATTTTTTTTAGGGAATTGTAGAGCACTGTGAAGTTAAGTGGCTACCAAGGTTACACAGACAGCATATATATCAGAGGAGAATTAGGACCTGGTCTATTGGCCTGCCTTTGAAGTCATCCTCAATAACAGTAGTAAGGGACAATAGTAGCACCTACGTGTGAGGTTTGTTGCAAGGATCAAATGAGATTATATGTATATGTATCTGTATGTATGTATGTGTGTGTGTGTGTATATGTACACACACACATTTCAAACTAGTGCAGTCCCTAAAAGGTTCCCTACTCTCAACTGAGTAAATTTGACTCTTTTGTTTAGCATTCAAGGCCATTCCTAATCTGGCACTACCTTTAATTTTCCCTTTCTGCATATTCAGTGCTCTAGCCAGAGTGGAGCTAGAATAAAGTTATAGTGCAATTTCATTGCATTTGGTTTTAATGCATGGGAAAATCCCTTTATAACAAAACACTGATACATAGACAAAACATTTTCGCATCCTTCTTATTTCAAGTTCAAGCACACATCAATACAATACAAAATGTGGGGTCCTCTCTTGGAATTGCTCATCATACGGCTTTGACCCCTACTAACATATTTAAAAATCTATTTCTAATTCGGGATCTTGAATACTTACTTTCTTGTTAAATTTGTTTTTGCTTTCAAATGTCAAATGAAAATAGCAGTTACTTCAATTAGAACCATGGAGTGCTGCAGAATTCTTTTGGTAATCATCACTAAGTAAGCATAATAAAGCATCCACTTCCTTCTGTCCTGTCGTTTTTCTAGCTAACATTCTTTTATTCCTTACTCACAGCTTCAGTTCCCAGAATCATTGCTTAGATTTCTGTTCTTTATTCTCCCACCACTTCCCAGCCCTAGCTAAACAAAGGAGAAAAATGGCTTCTGCTTACAACCCCAAGCTTATGGCTAAATATAATTCAGATTCATTACCACGCTATAGTTTAAATCAGTATGTCACTATGAGAAAATAGCCAGTGAAATTAAATTTAATTGCATTAACAACATATTGTATATCTGCTCCAGGCAAAGCTACAAGAGTTATTTACTTATTTTTAAGGTACATTTTATGGATGCTTTTTGTTTAATATCATAGTAATTTCTGGACATTTCTCCTTCCAATCTCAGAACGATTAAGTAAAAATAAACAATATAGTAATCACAACTGACAGTGTATGCAACATGCTGCCCCAATAGTTCCTCACATCTCTGCCAAAAGGAGGGAGATGCATTTCATTATTTTTCTCTAGGAGTTGTTCTCAAGATGGTGGAGAGGAAACAGAAAAGTCCAACTCTCTCTCAACAATTCCAGAAAGGACTTTCAAAAATAAAAATAAAAAGGACTCGATCGAGAAATGATCAAGATGGGGCAGCTAGGTGGTACAGTGAATAGAGCACTGGCCCTGGGGTCAGAAGGACCTGAGTTCAAATCCGGCCTCAGACACTTGACACTAGCTGTGCAACCTTGGGCAAGTCATTTAACCACAATTGCCTTGCCTTCTTCCCTCAAAAAAAAAATAAAGAAAGAAAGAAAGAAATGTCCAAGACCCCCAAGAGGAAACTATAGTAAGTGCATTTTTCTAGCCCAGGTCCCTACAAAGAGACAGCCAGAAGACTAGGAACACTAGGGAAGGCTTGGTCCAGGCAGAAAAGTCTTGCCTAAGAACCTAGAATATAGCAACCTTCCATTTCTGGGACCAGGAGCAATCTGGGGAATTCTACAGCCAGGAGGAGGGAGATGGAAGCCTAGACCAGAATCTAGCCAAGAATGTCTGGTGCCTTTATCTCTAATGATCTGACTCCAAAATGGGGTCAGAAGCCTATGGTGCCAAGACCTGGAGAACAAGAGTCAGAGTGTTCTCTGATCAGAAGACCCCAGTGAAGACTGACCCCGTCATACCAAAGAATGTTTCGCCATTCCTTGCAGAAGAGCACACAAAGACTATCTCTGTAACAAAGTCCTAATTCAAGAACTAAAGCAGGAAAAAATGAGTAAGCCCAATAAAAGACCAACAATAAAGAAATACTATGGAACAAGGGATATTTAAAACACAATTCCTAAAGAAGAGAATAAATAACTACATTGGCATAATCCCAAAGAGAAATAACAACAACTCCCTCTCTTTAGCCCTCTACTCTGGCCTGAGTTTCTACCAAATAAAGGGAAAACTATGAAACAGGAAGGTGGAAGGCAATGGCCTGGTCTTCTCTCCTTCACTTTGTTCTCGACTGCCAATCAAAGGGGTTCTTAGAAGAGAAGTAGCTTAATAATAGCCCATTATAGCTCTTGTATTTTCTAGTTTTTTTTTCCTTTGGCAGAGCATCCCAAAAGGATCATGGGGACACATAATGCTGATTGGGGATGTAAAAAGGAGTTCAAAGGAATTTTCTAACTCCAAGTCATATAATTATCTGAGACCATGGGCTTTGAATCAGTACCAAATATTTATTAGGTCATTTCAGTCATGTCCTACTTTTCATGACCCTATTTGGGGTTTTCTTGGCAAAGATGCTGGAGTAATTTGCCACTTCCTTCTCCAGCTCATTTTACAGATGAGGAATCTGAGGCAAACAGGGTTAAGTGACAAAACATAGTCCTACCCACACTTCAAAGTCCACTTCGAATGCCCTCTCCTCCTTGAAATCTCTCCAATGAATACTTCTCAGTGGGTCACCTATCCCCCCTAAGACTTCACATAATATTTTGTACTTCCATTTTTTTAATTAGCAAAAATTCACCTTCTCTCCCCCTTCCCACCCTTCCTCCACTAAAATAGAAAGAAAATAAAATGCTTGTTTTATATATGTGTGTGTGCGCCCATGTGCGCATTCATAGTCAAAACAAATTCTCATATTGGCCATGTCCAAAATATAGAGGTGTGTGTGTGTGTGTGTGTGTGTGTGTGTGTGTGTGTGTATAATCTCTATATAGAAATATATAGACACATATTATATCTCTATATAGAGATATAGATATAGATATAGATAAATCTAAATAGAGACATGGACATACAGATATAAATATGAATATAGACATATGTCCCCTGGGTCCTTCACCTTTATTTTTACATTTTTCTTTTATTCTGAACTTAATGAACACCAAAAATAAATTCCACACTAAAAAATAGAACACAAAAAGAGGATTAGGGCAGTTAGATAGTACAGTGGATAGAGTGCCAGGCCTGGAGTGAGGAAGACCTGACTTCAAATGCAGCCTCAGTTTCCTCATCTGTAAAAGGAGCTGGAGAAAGGAAGTGGCAAACCATTCCAGTATCTTTGCCAAGAAAACCCCAAAAGGGGTCATGAAAAGTCAGACACAACTGAAAACAACTAAACAAAAATTTTAAGAAATTATTATATGGAAGTGCCCAATTTTGCACCTTTATAAAGCATTCATCTTGATGTAATACTTTTTCTTACATTTATTTACGTATGTGTCATATCCCTCTACTTAACTGTACCTCTACAAGGTGAGGGTCTGTTTCTTAGCTAAACTTGGCATCTTCCCCCGCATCCTGGCATAGTACAGTGTTCTGCACACTGTAGATTAATGTGTGTTGAACTGAACTGACTTTAAGTCCCAGTTCTGTCAATTTCTCACAGTGTGACCTGGGTCAAGCCATTTTGCCCCTGTTTCTACAGCTATAAAATTAGGATGGTAATAATACATGGAGACAGATATGATATAGTTGAAGAAGTGCTAAATTTGGAGATAAAAGACCTGAATTGTGATCCCAGCTTACCTACTTCCTGGCTGTGTGACCATGGGCAAGTCACTTCCCCTCCTGGATTCCTTGTTTCTTTATCTTTAAAATGAAGAGGCTGGCCTAGATCAATGATGTGAAGCTCAAATAGCAATGGGGACCACTAAACCATGTTTATGGGGCTGCATATTGACTCTGCTCTTCTCAGCAGTACAAGGTACAAAGACAACTCCAAAGGACTCACGATGAAGAATGCTATCAACGTCCAGAGAAAGAACTACAGAGTCTGAATGCAGATTGAGGCACACTTTACGCTCACCATTTTTTCCCCCTTTTTTCTCTCTTTTGTTTTTGTTTTTGGTTTTTTTTGTTTATGTTTCCTCTTTCTCATGATTCATTCCATTGGTCATAATTCTTCTTCACAACTTGACTAGCGTGTTATACATAGAATATATATCGGATTCCACGCCAACTTGGGGAGGGAGATGCAGAGCAGGGGAAGAAAACCTGGAACTCAAAGTTATGTAGAACCTAGTGTTGTAAACTAAAAATAAAAACTCTCAAAAAAATTTCCCAATTACATTTCAATCTGGTTCGTGTCACACCGAAGAATGTTGCTGGAGGCAATATAATGAGTCTGGCACCTCCAGACTAGGTAACCTCTGAGGTCCCTTTCAGCTCTCAGTCTATGATCCTTTGTTGTTTGTTGTTCAGTTGTTTTAGTCATGTCTAACTCTTTGTGACCCCATTTGGGGCTTTTGTGGCAAAGTTACTGGAGTGGTTTGCCATTTCCTTCTCCAGCTCATTTTACAGATGAGGAAACTGAGGCAAACAGGGTTAAGTGACTTGCTCAGGGTCACCCAGCTGATAATTGTCTGAGGTCAGATTTGACTTCAGGAACATGAGTCTTCCTGACTCCAGGGCTGGTACTCTACCCACTGCACCATGACCTGGTTGCCTATGATCCTTTACTATGCTCAAAATCTATGATCCTTTGCTACTTACCTCACAGTGTTCCTTTGAAAATCAAAAGCTCTTTAAGACATTCTACAAATGTGATCTATTGTCAGTATTCTGTCACCATCATATACTTGCTAAAAAGAGGTATCAAAGTAGAAAGGGGGGGAAGTGGTTGCTCATAGAGATGCCAGCTGAGATACCATCTGACTTAAACTTTGTCTTGAATTTTAAAAGAAATTGTCAAGAATCAGTGATAAGGATCAATACCATCACAACCTGGCAACCCCCGAAATAAAATATTCAATGGTTAGTTTCAAAATGCTTAGCTGAAGAAAAGGATGAAATACAAAATTTAATCTTTTAGTTCTAAGCCCATCGAAGAAACTGCTTTTTCCTGATCAAAACAAGACAGCTACCACAGGAAGGGCTTGGGTACACCACACGTCTCACACTTTGGTACCAAAAAAAATCCACTTCACAAGTACACAAGACAGAGATGCATGGTTAGACAGCAGTTGTTCAGGAAAAAAAAAAAGATGTGGGAGCTTTAGTATTCTGCAATTTCAATATGAGTCAGCAGGATGACAGAGAAGCCAAAAAAGCTAATTGATCTTGGGCTCCATTAAGAGGTCCATAGATTACAAGACTAGGCAGGTGATAGCCCCACACTCCTCTGCCCTGGTCAGACTTCATCTAGCTATTGAATTCAATTCTGGGCACCTCATATTGAGAAGGACATTGATCATCTGGAGAGTGTTCAGAGGAGGGCAAATCAGGATGTTGCCTTGAGTCAATGTCATATGAGAATCTTTTGGAGTAACTTGGCATATTTAGCTTGGGGAAGAGAAGATCCAAGAGGAACATAAGTGTCTTCAAGTTCTTTTGAAGGGATATTATGTGGAGAAAGGATTTGACTTCTTTTTTTTTTGGCTCTAGAGGGCAGAACCAAGAGTAATGACTGGAAGCCTCTGAGAGGCCAATTGAACCTTGATGCCAACAACTGGAGCTGTCCAAAAGTGGAACAGGATGCCTTGAGAAGTACCCACTCCTTCAAAGTCTTCAAGCAGTGTCTGGATGGCAACTTATTATGTATGTTTAAGTAGGGATTCCTTTTCTGTGCAGATTGGATTAGATGGCCCCTAAGGCCCCTTCTAACTCTCAAAATTCTGTGACTTAACAATTACAAAATGTGCTGATTTCAGTTGACTTTGAGGAGTGGTATAGATTTAATCTAAGAGCACTCACTGACTTCAAGTTGTGTCCTTGACATACTACTCACTGACATGTAGTTTCCTCCCAAATGGTGTCCAGTGATCAGTTCTTCCAGTGGAGTATTAAAGCACAGCCTTGCAGCCTTCCTTCTCCCTACTTTCCACCCCGCCCAGAAAAGGAAATTCCAAAGGAAAGGTCAGTGGCCAAATTTATCTGTATTCTAGTCTTCTTCACCCTGACTTCTATCCTAGTGAATTTTCTCAGCTCTAGGGGAGGTACAGGCTGAACTAGAGCCCTTCCCTGCCAGAATGAATTAGGATCTTTGAAGGAAAACTCTATCCTCTCAATAATAATTCATATTTCTCTAAAGCAGAGGTTCTTGACCTGGGGTCCATGAACTCATTTTTTAAAAATGACTATCTCAATAAAACTGGATTCCTTGGTAAGTCTGTGTATTTTATTTGATACATTTACAAACATTATTCCAAACAGGGGTCTAAAGGCTTTACCAATTTGCCTAAAGGGTCCATTATACACATTAAAAAGAGGTTAAGAACCTCTGATCTAGAGTGTAAAGGCCTACAAAGTGCTATCTCCACCACAGCAATCCTGTGAGATAGTGCAATTCTGCAAATATGTTAAGAAATTTTTTTCAATGAACAAATATTTATTTTCTCTACTAACCCCAACTGAAAAAAAGCCCTCAAACCTTTGTAACAAATACTTGTAGTCAAACAGAACAAATTTCCACATTGGTCATGTTCATGTCCAAAAATGCATGTCTCATTCTGCATCTGCATCTATCACATCCCTGTCAGGAAATGAGTAGATGTCTTATTTTCCCCATGTTATATGAAGAGGTTTGATAGGGAATCCTTACCAGCAAAATGAAGCTTCAGGAAGATGAGCCTTTGTTTGGGACTTCTATTACATCTCCTTATAGAAAATATCCACAGGGCTATTGGTGCCCCCTTGAGAGGGTTAAAGATATCTTCTGGAGTTTGGTACCTACCAACCTACCAACACTTCACTGAGGAGGAGTAATCAAGTCTCGGCATCCAGAGGCAATTTAACTGACTTGGGCTATTGTAGATTAGAACTAGCCCTTTGCCTGGCCCACAGAAGGGAGTTTTGAGGCAATGAAAATATTAATTGCTCCAGTTGTACAAAATGGGGCTGCTCAGATCCAGAGGGAGTGTTGATCACAAACAACTAGAGACAGAGAGAAAGGCTTGAACCTAGGTGAGTGAGTAGGGGGAGTGGAAAGTGGGGGGTGGGAAGTGATGGCCTTGGCAGGGAGATCCAAAGCCTCTACTCTGCACAACCTCCCCCTTGGAGCAGTTTAAGAGAACAATGAGCAAGATCTCATCCACAGGATGAAGAGGTAGTTTGCCATAGATCCACTCCCTAGGAAAGTCTAGAACCATATAACCAATTTCCTAAATGATTTCCAGGACCTGGTCTTATAGAGAGAGAAGAGGGGGATTTTGCAAAGTTCCAGTCCCATAGAGAGAAGAGGACTGAGCCTGTGGCCCCAAAGCTTGAGGAGCACACAATTGAACCACAATTAATGAAGAAGATCAAACACCTATACTTTACCCATTGCCACTACGCTGCTCTTTGGACAATGCAGGTCCATGGTAAGGTGACTGCTTCTCTATCAACTCTGAGTTCATTTCCCTTCTGAGAGAATTCCTATCCTTAGGGTAGTATTAGGAGGCTGGGAACCTGTATAAAGGTCCCAGGTATGAATGTGGGGCTCAGAGGGAAAGGAGAGAAGGCTTGTATAACTAGGACCATAATTATTTTAAAAAATATATCAACTTTTAATTTTAAAAAATTATTAGTATCCTTAGTCTTTACATTATCTTTATGTCTTCCCCTGTAACAATGACTAAAAACAAAATAGAAAAAAAAGGCAGTTCAGGAAAACTAATAAGCACCTCAGATGAATCTGACAGTATGTGAAATATTGTGCACCCAGAGATAATCCCCACTTTTACTAAGAAGGGAGGGAGGTACATTTTCTCAAATTTGGGGGTCCAAGCTTGGTCATTATCATTTTCACATTTGGTTTAATTTTATTCTTCTTTCCACTTACATTATTATATTCATTACATATACTGCTTTGTGAGTTCTACACTAGTTCATCTATGATATTTCTGCAAATTATTCATATTAGTCATTTCTTATGTGACAGTAATATTCCACTGCAATGTAAGTGTGGAATGAGATTCTAATGCTTCAACAAGCATTTTTAAGCAATGACTAGGTGCCAGGCACTATATTAAGTGATGAGGATACAAAGAAAGACAAAACCATGGTCCCTGCGCTCAAGGAACTCACATTCTATTAAGGAAAGACAACGTGTAAATAACTGCACACCTACAAGATATATGGAGACTAAATGAGAGATAATATTAGAGGGAAGTCACTAGCAGTTGGGTGGATTGGAAAAGATCTGTGCAGAAGGTAGGGTTTGAATGAGTCATGAAGGAAGCCAGGGAAGCCAGGAGGAGGGGAGGAGGGGAGGAGGGGAGAGCATTGCTGGCATAAGGGACCATCAGTGGAAAGGCAGAATCAAGAAACAGAGGGCCATATGCAAAGAGCTGCAGGAAGACCAATGTAGATAGGAGGGGGCAAAGTGTGAAAAGACTGGAAAAGTAAGAATGTGCCAGGTTGTGGTGAGCTTTAAAAGCCAAACTGAGGATTTTATACTTAATCCTGGAGATAAAAGAAAGCTAATGGAGTTTATTAAGTACAGGAATAATGTGGTCAGTCCTCCACGTTAAGAACATCACTTTGAGGTGCAAATGAGTGGAATTTGAGAGACTTTAGACAGGAGATCCAACAGAAAGCCTAAATAGCCTGGGCATGAGAAGGGGTAGAAGGCCACCACTAGGGTGGAGAGCAGAGGACACATACAAGAGATGCTCCCAAGGTACAAATTACAAGACTTGGTAACAGATTGGATATGCAGTGGACTTGTGAGTGAGGAGTCTAGGATGATATTGAGATTGCATGTGTGAATGACTGGTGGAATAGTGGTGTCCTAAAATGCAATAGGGTATTTTTAGATGATATGAGGGTTTTAGGGAAAAGATACTGAGTTTTTTGGATAGGTTAAATTTGAGGTGATTAAGGAAGATCCAATTTGAGCTGTTGAAAAAGTAGTTGATGGGGGGGGGGGGGGCAGAGCCAGGATGGCAACTGGAAAGCAGGGACTAGCTTAATCTCTCCCCCAAATCCCTCCAAACACCTGTAAAAAAATGGCTCTCAACAAATTCTAGAGCTGCGGAACCCATGAAATAGCAGAAGGAAGCAGGTCTCCAGCCCAGGACAGCCTAGATGGTTGCTAGGAAGGGTCTATCACACAGTGCTGGGAGCAGAGCACAGCCCAGAGTGGGCCACGCTAGGACCAACCGGACTGGGAGTCTGGCAGAGCAGGCCTTGGGGCCATGAATCACTGAGCTGTAGCAGTTACCAGACTTTTCAGCCCACAAACACCAAAGACAATGGAGCAGATTAGTGGGAAAACTGCTGGATCTGGGAGAGAGAAGTGTGCCATCTGGCCCCAGCCTGGGGTGGGTGGGGGCAGCCTCTGCCATGGCAGTAGAAGCAGGAATCTCTTGTGGCTGCTTCCAGAGCTCCAGCTGTGGTTGCTTCCAGGCCCAGGCTCACACAGTGGGAGGAATCAAGCTACGGATCTGAGCAGGAGTGCAGGGAGCACTTTGTGGGCACAAAGGAAGGTTCTCTTGCTGTGCCCTGCTTGGATCTGGGTTGCAATCCTGGTTGGCAGTTTTTGCTGGAGGAGGAGCACTGCTGTGGCAGAGCTTGTGATGACTGTGGAGTAGAAGTAGCTCTGAAAGCAGCAGCACAGCCCCTACTCTACAAGCAGACATACCCTGACAAAAGGCTCAAGGATCAAGTAGTTGGCTGGGAACATGACCAGGCAGCAAAAAAGGACTCAGACTCAGACTATAGAATCTTTTTTTGGTGGCAAAGAAGATCAAAACATACAGCCAAAAGAAGTCAACAAGACCAAAGACCCTACATCAAAAGCCTCCAAGAAAAATATGAATTGGGCTCAGGCCATAGAAGAGCTTAAAAAGGATTTGGAAAAGTAAGAGAAGCAGAGGAAAAATTGGGAAGAGAAATGAGAGTGATGCAAGAAAACCATGAAAAACAAGTCGCTAAAGGAGACCCCCAAAATACTGAAGAAAATAACACCTTAAAAAATAGACTAAGCCAAATGGCAAAAGAGCTCCAAAAAGCCAATGAGAAGAAGAATGCCTTGAAAGAAAGAATTAGCCAAATGGAAAAGGGGGTCCAAAAGACCACTGAAGAAAATACCACCTTAAAAATTAGATTGGAGGAAGTGGAAGCTAGTGACTTTATGAGAAATCAAGATATCATGTTTCCCCATGTATAAGATGCACCTTAAATTTGGGGTCTGAAATTTTTAAAAAAATGTATTACATAAAGTTATTGAACTCAAGTTTTATTCATCTGCTCATAGCTTTCAGGCATATTTTGGGCAAGTCTGGTGCATGTACGCATGCTTAGTCCATTCCATTTCATGAACCTGAAGCACCAATTGTGTCCTCCTTTGAAATCAGTAACTTCTTTTTCATCAGCAATTCTTCTTGCCTCATGCTGAACCATCTTTGTGGACACAGGAATTCTAATTGCCCTTTGCTCTTCAATCCATATCTTCAATTCCCTCTCTAAATCAGGCCATTTTGCTGACTTGCCTCTCATGGCCTTCTTCTGCCATGGTGTTTTCAGTAGGGTTTCTTCTTCTGATAGCCAGTCTCAGATTGTTTTCTCCATTGGAGGAGGACCAAACTTACATTCAGCAGCATGATTTCCATTCACTTTTGCAAACTGGATCACTTTTAACTTGAATTCAGCACTGTACAAAAATTTTTTCTAAGCCATTTCTGGGCAGAACATGGCAAAACTTAGCCTAATATACTGGTAACAAATGCAAAAGAATGAGCGCAAACACAAGTGTGGAAAAAGCAGGAAATGCAAGTAAAAAAATCTACAACAATGAGCACAAAAACAAGCGCAAAAAAGTGAGAAATACAAGGAAAAAAATCTACAACCACTGTATGAGATGCACCCAGTTTTTAGACCCCAAATTTTTCAAAAAAGGGTGTGTCTTATAGATGGGGAAATACAGTAATATAAAACAGAGCCAAAGGAATGAAAAAATGGAAGACAATGTGAAATATCCCATTGGAAAAACCACTGACCTGGAAAATAGATACAGGAGAGAGAATTTAAAAATCATTGGACTACCTGAAAGGCATGATCAAAAAAAGAGTCTAGATACATCTTTCAAGAAATTATCAAGGAAAACTTCCCTGATATTCTAGAACCAGAGGGTAAAATAGAAATTGAAAGAATCTACCAATTGCCCCTTGAAAAGATCCCCAAAAGGAAACTCCTAGGAATATTGTCACCAAATTCCAGAGTTCCCAAGTCAAGGAGAAAATACTGCAAACACCCAGAAAAAAAAATATGAATATTATGGAAACAGAATCAGAATAACACAAGATCTAGCAGCTTCTACATTATTAAGGGATTGAAGGGCTTGGAATATGATATTCTGGAGGTCAAAGGAGCTAGGATTAAAACCAAGAATCACCTACCCAGCAAAACTGAATATCATGCGCCAAGGCAAAATATGGATTTTCAATAAAATAGAGGACTTTCAAGCTTTCTCAGTGAAAAGACCAGAGCTGAATAGAAAATTTGACTTTCAAATACAAGAATCAAGAGAAGCATGAAAAGATAAACAAGAAAGAGAAATCATAAGGGACTTACTAAATTTGAACTGTTTTGTTTACATTCCTACATGGAAAGATGATGTTTGCAATTCATGAGACCTTTCTCAGTATTAAGGCAGTTGAAGGGAATATACATATACATACATACACACATACATACATAAATATATATATGTGTGTGTGTGTATATATATATATAGACAGAGAGCACAGGGTGAGTTGAATATGAAGGGATGATATCTAAAAAAAATAAAATCAAATTAAGGGATGAGAGAGGAATATATTGAGAGAGGCAGAAAGGGAGAGATAGAATGGGATAAATTATCTCACATAAAAGTGGAAAGAAAAAGCAGTTCAGTTCTGTTGGAAGGGAAGAGGGGGCAGGTAAGGAGGAATGAGTGAATCTTGCTCCTCTCAGATTTGACTTAAGGAGGGAATAACAAACACACTCAACTGAGTCTCTTACCTGTGTTGGTAAGCAAAATGGCCTTTGTTTTCTTTGAGTAACTCAGTGTATTTCATTAAGCCTTACTAGGTGCTGGGCTCCAGGCCCAGAGCCCTATTAGGTGTGGAACCTATGTGGGTGCAGATTGGTGACTGGCGTGGGGCCCAAGATGGGGTTGGCTAAGGGGAGGTGTTAACTCCAGAGCCATGCCCTATTGGGTGTTAACCTAATCTATGTGGATGTGAACCTCCCAGGGTCCTAAGAGGAGGGACCAACTCAAGAACCAATCACTAGAGCCTGGGCTCTGGTCATTCAGATGATGCTCGATGATGTCAAATACTCTATAAGAGGAGAGAAGACAGCTTGAAGATCTTTTTTCTGTTGGAGCCAGAGACAGCTACAGCCGAAGCTGAAGATAAAGCTGAAGCAGGAGCTGCCGGTAGCAGAGCCGACGCGCGTGTGGACCAAGGAGTGCTGAGCAAGGACTTGAGGCCAGTGGGTAATCTTCTTACTGGAGAGGGGAAGCATGTATGTGATTTTGTTTAATACCATCATGCTTCTCTGTGGCCTCCTGGTTACTCTTGTGAGGAGGACTAATTGGGCCTGGAAGCTTTTGATCAAAATATCAAAATGGGGATGCTGGTTCGTGGGTCTGTTACTTTGGAGCTTGAGTAAATGCTTTAATTCTTCTGCCTTCTACTTAGAGAATTCCTTATATCCTGCAGTTCTGAACCGTTCAGACATATATATGATTCTCTTTGAAATCATAAATTCTGCCTTCACAGGAAAGTAGGAGGAAGGGGATAAGAAAGGGGAGATGATAGAAAGGAGGGCAGATTGGGGGAGGAGGTAGTCAAAAGCAAACACTTTTGAAAAGGGACAGGGTCAAGGGAAAAAATTGAATAAAGGGGGACAGGACAGGATGTAGGGAAATATAGTTAGTCTTTCACAACATGATTATTGTGGAGGCATTTTGCATAATGATACATGTGTGGCCTATGTTGAATTGCTTGCCTTCTTAGGTAGGGTGGGTGGGGAGGGAAGAGGGGAGAGAATTTGGAACTCAAAGTTCTAAAAGCAGATGCTTAGGAAAAAAAGTTGTTTTTGCATGCAACTGGGAAATAAGATATACAGGCAATGGGGCATAGAAATCTATCTTGCCCTACAAGAAAGTAAGGGGAAAGGGATGGGGGGGGAGTGGGGTAACAGAAGGGAGGGCTCACTGGGGAATGGGGCAATCAGAATACATGCCATCTTGGAGTGGGGGGAGGATAGAAATGGGGAGAAAATTCGTAACTCAAAATCTTGTGAAATCAATGCTGAAAATTAAAAATATTAAATAAAATATGAAAAAATACAAAATAAAAAAACAAAAAATAAAAAAAAAGTAGTTGATGATGAAGGAATGGAGTTCAGGAGAAAAATGAAGGCTGGATAATAACGTTATCATTTGTATAGCATCTACTATGTGCCAGTAACTGTGCTAAATGCTTTGCAAATATTATCTCATTTGATCCTCGCAACAACCCTGGGAGGTAGATGCTACTATTATTTTTCCAATTTCATTATTGAGGAAACTGAGGTAAATAGAGTTTTATGTGACTTGCCCAAGGTCACATAGCCAGTAAATGTCTGAGGCCCCATTGAAACTCGTCTTATCCACTGCTCCAATAGCTGTCTCCTAGCTACCTGTGTCACCTAGCTGGATAGATAGATCTGGGAATCATCTGCATAGAGATGATGATTGAGTCCATGGGAACTGATGTGGACACTAAGGGAGATAGTGGAGAGGGAGAAGAGGCCCAGGATAGACCCTTGAGGGACACCCATAGTTCATAGGCATAACCTAGATGGAGCCTGAGGAGTAGCCAGAGAAATAGAATGAGAACGAAGAGAGGGGTATCCTGAAAACCCAGAGAGGAAAGCCTATATAGGAGAAGAAGGTGGTCAACCAAGTCTGAAGATTGAGAAAAGGCCTCTAGATTGGACATTAAAGGACTCATTGATAACTTTGGAAAGAGCAGTTGCAGTTAAAGGATGCAGTCAGAAGTCACATTGCGGAGGGTTTAGCAAAGAGTGAGAGGAGAGAATATGGAAATAACTTTTATATTTCCTTTTACTTTTACATCACATTCATTTCTCCTTAGCCAATCTCCAACCCTCACCTCAACACTGAACCTTTTCTTACAGCCACAGAAACAAAAACCTCCTGTATAAAATCACCCAAGACGGCAGCTACATCTGACTGTGCATACTGCATCTGGGAGCCATCATCCATCTCTACTTCTCTACCATGAAAAGGATGGGATAGTTCCCTCACAATTCTTAAAGACAAAAGGGATTCATAACAATTCATCACAATTCAATTGTTTTTTAGTGTTATCAACAGCTTTGGATATTAAGGTCAACAGGGAGATCAAACCAGAGAAGGACCTCTGGAATGTTGGGCAGAGCTTTTCATGAGGATTTATGGAAGGTGATGGATAACGATTCACGAAGGACAAAAAAGCACATGCTGGTTGTGATCCATAAAGGCAGGGAGCACACATGGATGAAATCATGTCTGCCTAGACATACCCAAGTGTAAATCTAGTTGGTAAAAAGCCCGGCCGAGGGCTTAAGGCACTTGATTGTCATCTCCACAGTTCTGCTGTTGATATATTTGAAATCTTTAACATCTTTTGGTATGTTGACAGATGCTAAGTCTGACTGATGCTTATGTTTTGTTGCCCTGGCTTCTCTCAGGGGAGTATTTGGAACCTAGACTCCAGCCCAACTTGTTCATTCTTGGACTTAGCTCTTCTTACCCACAGATCTACAAAGAGGCTGCAAACAAAATCGTTATAAGTAACTGCAGTATTGGAGCAGAAGTATAGAGTAGTGAATCAAAAGCTAGCTTCAGTATCAGGAAGACCTGGGTGCATATATTGCCCAAAAGGCATAGTAGCTGTATGGCCTTGGAACAGTCACTTAACTTTTCAGGGCTCCCAGGAGACTCTCTAAGATTAAATAGCAGAAAACTTGCACATCTTTTTTTGATAGAAGGACCTTACCAGGAAGCATAATTTCAAACTCTGATAGAGGTTATTTCTCCCTCTATACCTTTTACCCCTCAAATCTCAGACTGGGGACAACCCTTTGGGAACAGGTTCTTTCTAATCCCCTGATACCAGGTTGTTAATGTCTAATTTTTCATCTACTATGGTTGTATTCGGTGCTTCTCAGTCATTAAGGTTTCCTGAGGCAAGGTCAGACAAAGGGCTATAGGAATAATACAAGCTACTGGATCAGAAAACTCACCTTGCCTTAAATATATGGGTAACACCATAGACAGGAAACTGTGGCTCCAATTAGCAAAATATTTCCCTTCCCCAAAAAATTAATAGTAAAATGCAAAGCCAAGGAAACATCATCTAATTCTTTCCCTTTGCTCATAGAGATGAGGTTCTGGGTTCAAATCTCTGCTCTGCCATTAATTATCTGCATGCCTTTGGACAAAATGACTCCACTTTTCTGGGGCTCAGTTTCTTCTCTAAAATGAGGGGGTTGGATTAGATGACCTCCAAGATTCCTTCCAGACCTAAATCTATGGTCCTTTAAGGTGGGGCCCCAGCTTTTCCCTAATAATGCCTTCTAGAACCTGGCTTTCCCAAGGTTATTTCACATACCTTCACCCTATGTTCCAGCCAAACAGGACCACTTACTGTTTTTACTGATCCCCAAACTCGGGATGCTTGCCTTTGCAGGCTCCCCATGCTTGGAATGGCCTCCCTCCTCACTCTGCCTCTTAGAATTCCATTTTATTCAGCACTCAGCTCAAGTGACACCTACCAGGAGCTCATTTAAGTGTTCTCTGTCTCCTCAGACAATCATGCACTGCATTCTCTGTTTATGTGTTCTATGAAGATGCACCCCACCCCCACCCCCATCCCCAAGAGAAGGTAAGGTCCTGGAGGGCAGTCACTGATTTTAGTTTTACCTTTGTATTCCCAGCACCTGGCATAGCATCTTGCACATAGTATGGACTTACATACATGTTGTATTGGTGGATATGGATGCTGGGCTTATAGCTGCCAACTCTTGTGCACTGTAAGCCCTCTGAATTCACTTTTTTTTTCTGGATTGAGACAGTTATTTATAATCCACAGCCTGAAAAGTGTGCCCCTTATTTGTTAGGGTTCTAGTATTTACACAAAATGGTAGTGTAAAATAATTATAGATTATGCCTGGAAAAGGAGGTGGCCAAGTCACACATGAAGAGGAAGGCACAGCAGATAGGCACACCATGTCTGTGTGGGTGTCCACAGGATGCCAGGAAATTGAGAGGAAGGCTCTAGCACATTGGCTGACCCCTTGGGGCATATTTACCAGAGGATATGGACAAGTAACAGAGTAAGAAGACATGAGGAGGTTGTGATCTGCACTGTTGGAGGGAGACTCCATATTGATGAGAGCACAGGTCCATTGAAGTAAGAAGTATTAAAAATGTACAGGAAATAGGCATTAAATTTGTTGTTTGTTGTTCAGTCATTTCGGTTGTGTCTGACTCTCCATGTCCTCATTTGGGGTTTTCTTGGCAAAGATACTGGAGTGGTTTGCCATTTCCTTCTCCAGCTAATTTTACACATGAGGAAACTGAGGCAAATAGGGGTTAAGTGACTTGCCTAGGGCTATACAGCTAGTAAATATCTGAGGCCAGATTTGAACTCAGGAAGATGATTCTTTCTGACTCTGGGCCCCAGCACTCTATCCACTGTGCTCTATCTAGCTGCACCAAGCATGAAATTAGGAATCCTTAAAAAAAAAAAAAGCCAGCATCAAGTATCTCATATCCAAAATGCAAGTGGGGATGTTTTAGGAGAGAACTGAGTTTGAATTTTTCCTCTGTGTGACCTTGGGCAAGTTACCTATTCTAAAGGGAAGGTATACATTTTCAGGCATGCCCAATGTGAGAATGTTTTGCATATTTAGAATGAGGATTTTATTTATTTTTTTTCCAATGGGGGAACACATTAAAATGCATGTAAAAACTTTTTTTAAAAAAAATGGAAGTTTAAAGAAAGTCTCTATGTCTAAATTTCCTAAAAAACTAATAATAATACAGGGCTGCTAGGAGGATCAAACTGGCTAATTAATGCATGTCATGTGTTTTCCAATCTTCAAACTTGAAAGGACTATATAATTATCAACTTGGCTTAGTAGCGAAAGCAGCAGACATGGAGTCTGGAGACCCAGCCCAAATCCCATCCTCAGACACTTACTAGCTGTGTGACCATGGACAAGTCACAACCCCTCATTAACTTACATTTCCCAAGCTATAAAATAGGGATACTATTCTGCTACCTCCCTCATAGGTGGTAAGTAGTTCAATAAAAATGATTGACAAATCTTAAATTAAGTTTCATTTTCTTGTACAGTGAAATCCCATGGATGAAGATGGAGTGGGAGGCGGCTCTCTACATTTAAAGCTCAATCTCTCCATCCACATAAAACCCTTAACCTGGGTAGGAAGGGAACAAGCATTTATATCATGCCTACTCTGTGCCAGACGCTGTGCCAAGTGCTTTACAAATATTATCTCATCCAATCCTCACAAACCTGGGAGGTAGGTCCTATTATTATCATCCCCATTTTATAGTTGAGGAAACTGAGGCAGCAGTTACGTGACTTGACCCGGGTCACATAGCTAGAAAGACTAGATCTGAATTCAGGTCTTCCTGACTACAGGACCAGTGCTCTAACCACTGCAACACTTAGCTGCCTGTGGAAAAGGAGGTTACGATGTGATTTTGTTCTCTTAAGACATGTGTATACCCCGAGATTAGTGACTATCCTAGATACATTCGTCAGCAGCAAGGGGTAGGCAACAGGCCATTAGAATCATCTGCTGGTATCTCCAGAATAGGATGAACCTTTTCTCAAGCTTCTTCAGCCACAGTGCACAAGCAACAGACCTCAGCCTGTAGGATAATCTGGGAATGGAGCAGAGGGCCAGGGGTAACTGGGATAAACCTACCTTGGGAATTTTCTAGTCTAGTTTCTGATAAACCCACTAGAGAATTCCCAAATGTGCCCAAATATTCCCTTTTCAGTAGGATCTGGTCTGATATTACAACCTAAAGCACAAACTTAGATCTGTCACAAGCCCATGGGACATAATTATTTCCAAAAGCCAATTTTCAGAAGAAATGAACCATTCCATTTCAGAAAGGTACATTATAAAATCACTTTGCATAAAAAAATCAAAGTAGATCCCAGCTGTGCAGTTATTTTCGGCTCTTAATTGCCAGCTCTTGACTATACTTTCCTTATTTTGTTAACTCAACATATTGTTCAATGGACTTTGGTTACAGGTTCAGTGTTGATCTTTTTTGTGCTAAAAAAAAAAAAAAGCCACTGTCTCCGGGAACAATGCATCAGTTCTAAGAAGAACGTAGCCATTATTGGGAAATAAAAATCATACAAACTTTCTTCAAATTCCAACTTCAAGAGCAAATTATGAATGATAACTTGTCCATGTTACCTGTCACTTCCTTTCACATTACCATGCATCGAAGTGTTCATGCAGAACATTACCCAACAGTTCTCTACAGAGAGAATTTCCATTTATTTATTTATTTATTTATTTTTTTGCAAACTCCATTTTAGAGGCAAGGGGTTAAACTGATTGAATTTTCACACGATTGAAATTATTGCTTAAAGTGCTTGGGTTGGTTACATTTTAAAAAATGAGAGTACAGATTATTTAAAATTAAAACTATAGGTATTAGCAACACAAATGGAAACTACATGGATACAGCAAATACTTTAGTTATGCAGAAATAGGAGGCAGAAATAAATTAATATAACACTGGAAAACAATTTACTTATGTAAATTGAGCAAGAAAAAAAATATATCTATTTTTCCCTGACCCACACCATTTACAAGGGCAAATTATTCAGAATAGTGCCTATGAACACTGTGGCTACATAATAGCAAACAAGGGCAAAACATTTAGTGCATGATATTTAATTTCACATGAATATACAAAGTTGAACAAAAAGTAATGTTTGAAGATAAAATCCATCGGTGGTAAAATGTAAGAATCCACGTATCTAAAATAAGTCCTAAATCTCAGTTCGAACTTGGTTCACCATTACACAGCTCCATAAAATTAAATGTATAGGGAATGTTTCTATCATTTTTCCCATCTTGTCTTCAGCTGCCTCAGTCTAGCAAACCCCAAAAGGTGCCAGCTTCGTTTTCAGACACACCTTCAGCTTGTGTTGTCCCTCACCTCTCCCTCATTTCAGCTGCACTAAATAGCATCTCAAAGTGAGGAATGTCTCAAGCAGAGCAAGACTAGAAGCTAGCAGTCTCCCCATCAAAGTGCATTCTTAAATGTATCTTCCTATACAATCTTGTCATGAACTCCATCACATTCTAACTTTTAACTAGGAATGAATAAAATTAAAAGATTTCTTTTCTCCTTCATCTAGGCAAGATACAGCAGCTTGTTTTAAAATATACAACCAATAAGAACAATGCTGCAAAGCAATTTCTGCAAGGGCCCAGAGAGCCAAACACAGACATAGATGAACGCCACAGATTTGTGCTAAGCCTCTGAACTCTGAATTTTTTAGGAGGTTTTTAAGATGGGCTTACTTGTTTTGTACCATCCTCAGGCTCTCTCATAGTGGGAAGAATAAAGAAAAAAAATCTACTTGGGTGATGTCATCTTTAAATAGAGTGAAAAGGCTTTCAAAAAAAGGTTATAGCTAATCTCTTTATTACTAATGGAGGAGAAATGGAGGAGTGGGTGGGAAGGGAAGAGTGAGCAGACAAACCTAAAACAAAGCAAATGCTGTTCAAATTTTGATAGTGGACAAGTTAATTTTTTACTAGTTCCCAACTGTTTACTTGCACTAGCCCACATGTCTCTCTAATACCTTCCAAAATACCTTCTTACAAATACCAGAAATCTGTTCATAAACTCTACATTTTCCTTTTTTTTGCATGAAAAAAATAAACTATCATAGTAAAAATCATTGGAAAAAGCTGTTTGTAACCTCATAAAAGGTTAGACTGTAACCCTGGTTTAACATTTAAATATTGCTTCACTCATCACATCTTAATTCTTTACCAGTTTATAAACCTCTTCCTAGTAAATTGGACATTTATCTCCAAAAATCTATTTTACAACAATTTTAATAATTTCTCTCCCCAAAGTTATCATTCAGTCTCCCAGCTCTGATTGTGTAAGGTATAGATTCACTATACATTTCTTTAGCTTTTTAATCTACAGCCAAGCATCTGGGGTACATTAAGCACAGACATTCTCTCTCCATTAGTCACCTGCAGTCTGGAAAGTGCACTCACTCACAATCAGAGACCAAGATTCACCTGCCAAGCAAGTGACTGCTGCATAACTTCAATGGAAAAAAAAAGCGAGGCATGAATATTCAAAAATAGGAATTTGCCTCTAAACAAGGTAAGGCATTTTACTCTCACCAAAGAAGTAGGGGGGGAAATCACCCTGTTTTTGTCTTCTGATGGAAAGTTGAACATTTCACCTTTAGCATGACAAAATGAAGCATGTGGGACTACTGAATCATGTTCTGAGTAATAAACAGGTCAAGGTATTTCAAAGATAAGAAATCCAGTTTCTCTCTGGTTAAAGTGCTATACTCCTTATGATACAAAATGGCAGCTCACCTTTCCAATTCCATTTCAAACCATATCATACCAAAGGCTTACAAATTTGTGGATCATAAGGTACAAAATAATATCACATTCACAGTAGATTATAACATAGTGAAGTTGACTGACTTCCTCAATAGAAGCAGAAATCCAAAGTGAGAATTTCAAACAATCTTTGCTAAGAGGGTTGGGGGAGAGGAGGAAGGGAGAGGATGGAGAGAAAAGGAAAAGATAAAACTAGCTAAGGACAGAAAGGCAGTCGACCTTTTTAATGAAAAGTACTGAATTGTCAAACATTCTAATAAATATACGTAACAAAACAATGAAAATAAGTAAAAGTAAATTATGTGTGAGATGAGGTTCTTTCTTAGAAATCTGTCTTGTCTAACAGCCTAAGGGCTGATTGAACCCAAGAAAATATCCGCCACTTAATTCACTTTTCCTCCTTCTATTTGCCCTACTTACACTTCCTTGGACTTTGACTCCTTCCTACTTAGATATTTCCAGTATTCCCCCTAGGGAACAGTTCTTTATTAGTCCTGACACTTGCCAGGGCCTCAGTAAACTAACTGAAAACTAAAAATTACTAACAGTCACATAAGGTGACTAGATAGCTATAAAAATGTGATTCCCTGTTTAGTCCCATGACATAAGGAGGATGCCAGTAACCAAATGATTTGGGGGAATGGGGCCAGTTTTTTTTTTTAAATCCACTACTTTAGGAAGTATTGAAGGATCAGCTGAAAAGCTACCCTGAAAAGATTAGCAGGGCCAGATGTTACTCACAGGGCCTGATAAAAGAAAATTTTGGTGGTACTGAAACTTCATTAAGTATATTTTTAAGATAAGGACCTTACCATTGTTCAGAAACTTCTCTCCTGTTTCTTCCTCTTTCTTTCACCTACCCTTAATGCCATACCTTGTTGGGCCCTTGAACTTTAATGGCTGGTTCCAATGCCCAAAGGGCTAATACTAACATCACCGTAATAAGCTCTATACCCCACTCCCCTACTTTGAGGCTATTTTTAGTATTGAGGTTACTCACTTCTAAATGTTTTTCAACTTAAAAGCTATAGTTTCAGCTCTGGAGGGGCACGAAATCTAGCCAATTCTTTAAGCCTACTCTATAGAAAACTTGGCTTATGAGCTAAAAATGGAGAGCAATAGAGCCTCTGAATTACACAATTAAGAGGAATGCATCGTACGTAAGTTGACCCCTGAAGCCATTTACAAAGTTCAGTAAAAAGCCCCAAAAGAAGAACATGGTCATTTGTAGAAAACATTACTCTAGTTCACTGGGAGGCAGCAAATGGCATAGTATGTACTCAATCCTAAAAATCTGTAAATGTTATTCATGTAAATCTTACTACATTCGGATAACATTTAATTCTACCTCTGACTGAAATAAAACCAAAAGTGCTGCATATCAAAATGGCAGGGGGCAGGAGGAGAAGGGGAAGGGGACAACAGCCTAACGCAGTTAGACCATTCAGGCTCAGGGTATGTCACTGGTGGGCCATTAAGAAGGAAGGTGATTGATCTGCGGAGAAGCCAGGTCATAGTGGGCTCGATTCCATTTTCCCACTTAAAGCAGTTCTGCAGTTCTTCAAGTCATTCTCTTGATTGATAGAATAAAATATATCCAGACTCAGAATTTTTTGATATATCTGATGTCAGGCCATAGAATTCTTCAATAGCTTGAGCATCTATTTTCTTTGGGCAGGAATGAAGGGGAGATAGAAGAGAAGAGAGAAAAAAAATTAAAACGAACACAACTGTTCAAAATGTTAATTGGAAGAAGAAAATAATACAAACATATTATAAACAAATTATACATCATAAGGTAAAAACAGCTATCATTACTTGCCAAGGCATACTTAGAAAATCTTAACAGTGAGTATCCATTTATCAGTTTAGATAAAGATTAACTGCAATTAACTTGATTATTTCTTTATATAAAAGAGATCAAGAAGCAACTCATGAGGCCAGAACCAATCTAATAAGTTTTTCTAATAGTAAAACAAAAGGGAGGGTGGTGGTGTGGAATAGAGATCAGCATTGACTTTTTCTGGTCACTAGGAATCCATTTAGTGCCCTAATGAAAAATCTCATAAAATAGTCCCTTAGTAATCTCAAATTTAATGTGTCCCTCAAGCATGGAATTTGTTCCTATGGAAACCTCCTTACAACAAAATCATTACACAGAAAATGTCCCTATAACAACAATAACAAAAGATCCAATGGTCCCAGGTGATGGTCCATTTAACTTAAGAAATTAGTACAATGATATTCGAGTACCAGAAAAATAGTTTGGGCAGACCTTTGAAGCTTAAGGGTATTTGAACTGTACCTACCAGAATCCATTTTGTCCTACTTAAAAATACCATCTAGATTGCTCATATCCATAACCAATTAGTACAGCTGACTGTATAATACTAATGAGGTCAAGATCCTAAATTGGATCAAAGCTCAGGTCAGTTAGCTTTATTTGGTTTCTTTGCTACAGATAGCAGTCCTAACCCTTGTCAGCTATTCTGAAAATCCATCCCATCTCAGCCTAAAGTAGATTCTAGGTGAGAGGATATTAATGTATCAGCAGAAATCCATCACTACTATTGGAAAAATGAATTGAAGTGAATGTCCCACCCAGTGGGGCCAGGAGCCATCAGTGTCAGCTCATTAAGAGATTTTTCATTCATCAAATTATTTCCACTGACGTTTTCTGTCATGGCTATGGAACAACGATGTTAAAAACTGGAAAATCATCCTTATTGTTATGAACATTCCCTAATAACTTGTTGTAAAGAACGCTTCTATGAGCTAAATTCGATTACTGCCTCCTTGAACTTCTATTTGTTCAATGTTTTCATTAATGTGTTGTCCTCTAAGAAGTTTCAAGTAGTTAAGTCCTATCTCCTAACTCGATCAGGGTAAGAATCAAGTTCCATCCTCTTTTTCTGTCCCTTCTGGTGCCCAGTAGTATGCTTGCTGGACACAGCAGTCACTCAATGAATGTTTGCTGAATTGAATTAATGTTCACCATTCATTGCAATAACCAAGGATTTCAAAGGCTATTTGAATCTAAAACTTCTGTCCTGAATTACAAATATAAAATTTGGGGACACTCAATTTGAAAGCCAAATGATCTTAGCTATCGGATTCCTTGCATAGAAAGAGAGACAGAGAAAGCTAGAGAGACAGACAGAGAGACAAAAACAGAGACAGAGAGAGAGACAGAGAGGCAGAAAGACAGAGAGACAGAGAGAGAGAAAGAGAGCGAGAGAGAGACCCTTACACAGAGACAGAGAAAGATATAATAAAGAGAGAAAACCTCTTCACCACCATAACAGTCTTCATACTGACCTCTACAATGTCATCGTCAAACAAGAGCCAGAAGCCATGACTCTTCACAATGGTAATATAATGCCCGCGATTAGGTCCACTGAAAAGAAAATGACAAAGAATTAGCTGTGATTGGAAGAACATTTTTTTTGTCTTGCGCTATTTCTCAATGACTATTGTATGGTTTTACTGGATTTGTGCAAGTGAAAAGCCTTGATTTAATTTTAGATGCACTGCCTAAGCTGGAAAGCTCCATCTCCCCCAGGTTTGTTCAAAATCACATGAGATTATGCACATCCTAAAAGAGCACAATTAGGGCTTAGGGTTCCCCTCTGATGTCTTCAAAAAAAGACCATTGATGTTAATAACATTTCTCAAGAGAGCAATCGGGCTGACCCCTGGAGCCATCTATACTGATTTCACTGGCCAAGGACAATTCCTTAGGAATTTATGGAAGTTTCCAAAAACTTAGATTTAATGAAAAACGGAGTAACTGGCACAGAACTTTATGGTGTGATTCTTAAGATGAAGCTGTCATTACTACCTTCTCAAATAGTACCTTGAATACTGCAGTGATAAAAGTCCAAATTTGGTGTTTCCATATTACAGAATCCCAGGGTTAATAGAAACCTCAAAAATCACTTAGTAATGCTGATGAAAATATATCTCAAAAACACAAATGGATCTTTTCCACTCTGTTTCTGTTTGTTGTGTTCCTTCCAGTTTTGTCTATAAATGCTCTCTGTATTATCTGGCTTAGCTGGATCTCTTCCAAACTCTCCAACAGGCTCATCATCATCAACTACTTTTCCAATATTCTGAGGTTCTAATGCTCATGGTCTTCTGTTGTCCTCCTCTAATGTTCTACAGACAAGCACACTATACCAGAGGTTGTCAGTTTTTTGTATTGTGGACCCCTCTGCCAGTCTGGTGAAACCTAATACCACTGTGACCTCCCACCTACATTCATACTTGAAGGAAAATGCTCGTTAGAGGTGAGTGAAAATAAAGATGTAATTTTTTTTTCCCATTCAAGTTCATGGACTCCAAGTGAAGATCTTCTCTAAATTGTTAGTGTCCTCAGGTGTAATGTCTCCTGCTTGGCAAGCACATACAATGTCGCTAAGGATGTATCTGAGCTCTTTTGGGCTACCTGTTGTGATGACAGTTTTCTTTTGTTTCAAGTTTTCTCTCCATCTTTCCATTTAATCACAATTTCTTTGTGTCTTCTGATTTCATTTATAGTGAGAATGTAAATATAGGTATGGTTAGCATGTCAACGTTTCCTGGACAAGTCACATATAAAGAATGTCAAAGTTAAATTATATTTGCATTAATTCATTGTATTAATTGTTTGCAAATGCCCTAAAAACTGAGATTTTTGCACTCCCTGGTGAGTCCATCAGAAACTAAGGCATATTTAAAAAATTTTTTTGGCATATTTAAAAAAAATTTTTGGTGCATACCTTTCTCAAAGGAAATGAGCTAAATCAAAACTGTGCAAATGAGAAAATTAAGCGGATTAATATTTTTAATTTTTCTAGATTTTTGATATCTTGAAAAATAAAGATGTGTCTGCTTATTGTGCTTACTTGGTGGAACAAGCCCTTTACAATCTGGTGGCAGTCTATGAAAATAGGTTCCAACCTTTCCTATGTAGGTCAGTGGTTTTCTTTAGTTCCACTCAGAATTTCTCTAGACTATAGATTTTTAACAGCCTTTCAGAACAAGAGTAATGACCACTTAATGCGCAAAGATTCTGCTCTTTACCTGCCACAGTGAACTACTACAGCCACCAGGTCATACATGCGGTCCAGATTCACTGCATCACTGGATGTATTGAACAGACGTAACTCCAGCGGGAAGACAACGCGGTAAGAGAGCTTGGTATATCTGTGAAGTTGTTCCATATATTTGAACCTCTTAAGATGTAATGCCAGGATCATTGGAAGCTTTTTTACTCTCATCCTAGGAAGTCATAAATAAATGGTCAGTCAAGCCTCATCCTTTTTTTGGGGGAAAAAAAAAAAGCACATTCTGTTTTCTGTATTGGTTCATGAAGGGCAGCCCTGGCCCTGGTAACCTAAAATAGCAGGTACTAAAACAAAAAATGTACAAACTACTACCTCACGTATCTACTAGATATCATCTTGTGCAGTAACCTCAACTATCCAGAACATGACTGAAAAGATCTCTGAGCAGCCAAAATGGTTGGCATAAATGTGTTCCCTAAATACAATTCACATACTTTATAAACAAGGCCAGTCCAGGACTCAGGTCTAACAAACTGGGTTTTCTGGTTTCCCTGCCCACGAGAGATTAGAATTATCAAATTAAAGGGGAGAGTCGTCTCTAGAGAAGACACGGCTAACGTAGGATAAAAGTTTAGAGCTGTAAGGAGTCTTAGAGGCCATCTGGCTTAACCCCCATCCTGCAGATGAGGAAACTGAGGCCAGGAGGGGTGAGGTGACATGACTTGCCCCTGGTAACACAGGAAGTAAGTAACAAAACTCAGGTTCTCTGATTCCAGATCCAGGGTCCTTTTCCATTGCACTACAAGGCTTCCCTCCTTGAGACAGGAGAAGGAGGAGTGAGGGAATTAAGAAGGCTCCGAGTATTTCACATAAATCACACATTTTCCTACAATAATCACCATTGTTAGTTTCCCTTTAATGAAGTCTTAGTATACATTCTGCCGGCAAGGTCAGTAATGAAAATTGAAATTAGCCCAACAAGTAAAATGTGCCTTGTTTCCACCCTAGAGTTAGTGGAGGGTTCACGGATATGCCTCTGCCGTGTGCTAGTCCTGCATCATGGTGTGGAATGGAAGACAGAACTCTCTCAGTGCGGGGAGGGCAGGCCTGATCACTTGTCCCAACGGCTTTCAATCTGAGCCTTCCATTTGTTACTTCCATTTAATTAAGCTACGTTCAACCAAGCTTCCTCACTTCAATGGCAAGCTATGACAGCCAATAAGAAGAGACAGAAAAATTACAAAAAGCAGACATGAGAACCTAAAGTTTGTTGTCACTGAATGAAGGGATAAGCAAGCCTACACATTTCCCAAGGCTCCTGAGCATATTATATTCTTATAGCAGAGTGGGCAGGGACTCAAAATAATAGAGATGGGGGAACATTAAAGATGCCATTCCAACTCTTCCATTTTACTGAAGTGAAAATGCATATAAGTTCAGAATAGTGTCTGTAATAAAGTACTCCTCTTTTGCCTCATCGAGCTATGGAACAGAAGCTCTAGAAGATTCTACAAAGCTGGAAAGGTTAGTTTCAAGCAGAAGTTCAGTTAAAGGACTGTACATTGCTATCCAAGATCTAGTCTAGCTAAGTTTGCAGAGGTTCATCACCAGGTTGGTAACAGGATCATAATGTTCAGGTAATGACTCTCAAGTACCATCTACTAAGTTACAGAGGCCTTGCAGACTGCATTATTGGAAGAAAACACACGCTCATAAAATCCTAGATCCTTGAAGTATTCAGGTAAAAGGAGGTGTGGGGAAAAGTTCTTGGGTACTAATGATTTAGAGAACAGAGTAGTTATCTTCAGTTGGAAGAAATGGCTTGACAGAAGGTCATGTTAGAAAGACCTGCGGATTTTAGCTATGGGTTCAATAAAATTGAGTGTACAACATGGCAGCAGCCTCTCTAATTGTAGCAAGGCTCATCTTTTAACATCAGAGACAGACTCACTGGCCTTATACTCAAAGCCTGTCAGAACCCACCAGACCTGAGAGTCACCTCCAAGCCAGGAAGAGGGTTTCAGAGCAGGACTTTAATGACCTTACTCAGCATTTACAGATTGTATCCAGAATGAGAGATATGATAGTCTAATTGCTCAAACCACTTCTGGGTACCACATTTTTGCAAAATATGCCCAGAGAAAGGCAACTTAAAACTGTTTTGTAACCATGCTATATAAGGACTAGTGGAAGAAAATGGGGGTGGTAAAGCTGGGGAGAAGATTTGGTTAGGGGTGTGGGGTGGGATATGACAGTTATCTTCTAATGAAAAAGTACAGAAAAGGATTAAACATTCTAGAGGGTCCAAGAGTGGAAGTGTAAGACTAATGGCTAGTTGATACAGAGAAGCATATTTTGCCTCAACATAAGAAAGAATTGTCTAATTTCATAGCTTTTCAAAAATGGGACAGGATATTTTGTGAGCTAGAAAGGTTCCTATTACAAGAAAGGGTCAAAGAGAAATTTGACATTTCCATTTGTTGAGAATATTACAGAAGGGGTTTCTGTTTGCCTACCAATAGTGGGGAGATTCAGATTAACCTCTTTTCTTAATCCTTATTTCAAGACCTCAATCTCTGAAGGTTGAGCCAACCTTCTTCTCTATCCAAACCCCACCCAGGTGGGGCAACTATTGTGTTCTGCTCAGACTTGGGTGGGGATAAATTCTTTGAATAGATTGCCCAACGTTGGGAGTAACTTAAGAACTAAATGACATAATCAAAGGTCAGGTTCTGGCCCCTCATTGTAATATTCATTCTCTCATTAATTATTAACCAATCAGAGTTAATTGCCACCCTGGGGGACATCTGCTCTTCGAAGGGCATAAAAACTGTGAGCCTGCCACCATGACTGTCTTTGGTCTAAGGGAGAGACAGCCAAATTCCCATCCTTTTATTAAAATGCTGGCATTATGAATAAAATGACTAAATTACCTAGAAATTAAATCTCTCAAAGCTTTTTAAATGCCATATCTAGTTGCCCTCTCAAGTCACTTCCAAATCTGAAATTCTATAATCCCTGCCATCTACCACCTCCATGTCTAAGGCTGTGGATTCCCTGCCCCCTTCCCACTCTGCAACAACATTCCCACACCCCATCAGAAGAGGACCCACATCCCCTGCCTCTTAAGAACAAGGCCAACTTAGAAGGTGCACCTGAAGTTTCTACCCACCTTTTCTGGGCCTCCTGTTTACTGCAGCAAGTTTCACAGTAGTATTTCTGTTCACTACACAGTGTCTCAGTGTTACTGAAGTCTCTGTAGAGAAACATAATCTCATTTTTAAAAGGGACCAGGATATATTTTGTTTACTCGATCAAAGACATTTCCTCTGTCACACTGCAAAATCCTTTGTAGCGTACAAGATGATTTGTGATCTGAATGTAGAAAGAAAAGTAGAAGACTTTTGAAAAAAATAAAAAATTGAAAACTCTGACTTTCTTTCATTTGAAGGCTAGGGATAATGTCTATAGCATTATTACTTCCATTGTTTGGGCTATTATTTCACACACAAAAAGAAAATTTCAAACAAGGAACATTGAATGGATCACACAGCTACAACCTTAAATCCCCTAATGATTCAGAAAATTCCAGTGTTCAGCAGAGTGGACTTTTAATGGAAGATCAAACAGATACACAAGAATAATATTACTGTACTACTTGAAATACCTTCTTCAGGCTTCTCTTTTCAAAGCTCTTTAAAACAGTTCTTAAAACACTACTTGAGGGAATCGCTGGGAATACTATTTTTTGGCTATTGACAACAGTATTTAGCATCTTTAAGAAGATGCAGACAAACAAGGTGGTTTTGTTACATTTGTGCTAAAATTTTAATTTTTAAATTTAAATTTTTAATCTTTAATATATGTATATATACATATATGTGTATATATACACATATACATACATATATGTGTACATATACACATATGTAACAGAAATCTGCATATATCTCCTTTATTTTCTTCTTAGTATATTGAAATTTTTATGTTTGATAAGATCATAATAAAAATGAAAAACGTTTTTAGAGATGATGCTTCAATTTGTATGAATCAATGATACAGAAGTGAAGTGAGTCAAACCAGGGAAATATTACACATAATAATAATAATAACAATAATAAATAACATTTATAAAGTGCTTACTATGTGATAGGCACCATGCCAAACACTTCACCATCATCATCTCATTTGATCCTCAAAACCACCCTGGGAGGGAGATGCTATTACTATATTACCATTTTACAGATGAGGAACTGGAGGCAAAAAAAGGTGAGGTGTTTTTTTCAGTCACACAGCTTAGTAAGTGTCTGAGGCCAGATTTTACTCGGGTCTTCCTGACTCCAGACCCAGTGCTCTATCTACTACTCAGGCTGGTTGCCATGACTACAACAAATGGATAGAAAAACAAAGCTGAACACTGTAAAATTGTAATGATCAAGTTTGATCCCAGAGAAGAGACAAGAAAATGCACTTCCCTTCCCAACCTCCTCATTTCTCTGAAGGGTTGGAACACTACAGATGCAGAATATTGCATACTTTCAGACTCCACTGATGTACTGTGCAGCTTCTGCTGTCTTTTTCCTACTGCTCCCACCACCCCCTTCCTTTGTATTCCTTGTTTCAAGGGACAGGGTTTTAATTGTTTCTGGGTAGGGGAGTGGGGGAAAATATATATTTAGAAATACCACATGGATCCTTGCTCCTTGTACCCAGACCTCAGGTCATAACGTATTAATACCATTAGTAACAGTTCTGCTATATTCTAGTTTAAATAGGCTTTGGTGACCTAACGTAACCATTATTTAATGTAATGTTTTTATTGTAATAGGTGTGACAAGTCCAACATAGGACTAAAACTCATCTCCTAATTCCAAGTTTGGACTCTTTAATTAAGATCCTTTCTGTTTACTGAACACAGAACAGAGAACATATAATGCAAATAATGAACCTATTATGTAAGGCAATTAGCTATCAAGAGGTTTGTGGGATATGTTACTTTGTAGTCTGCAAAGTGACTGACTCAGAACCAGAAAGTCCTGGGTTCTAATACCACTTCTGACACGTCCCACCTCTATGACCACTTCACTTAATCTCTCTGAGTCTCAGTTTCCTCATCTGTAAAATGAGGCTGATAATACCTCAGTGGATTGTTCCGAAGCTCAAATGAATAACAGATGAAAATACTTCGCGAATGTTCTTTATAAATTTCAGTTATTTTTGAAAATTGTATAAGTAATCATTATTTGAAGGGTACAATTTATATGACAACAGCAATCTTGTAAAATTGAACAACTTTGAAAGACTTAAGAACTCTGATCCATGATTCCAGAGTGCTAATTATGAAGAGTGGTGGGAGGGAGAGAAAATGAATGCTTGTTAATTGAAAAAAAAAATAACCAAAAAATGCCAGAAGGAAACACAAACAAGTGAGACAGTTTTGAAAATGACATGTATAATTCATTATATATTTAAAAGGAAAGGCAAACTACAAGTAATAAAAGAGATACATTATTTCACATACAATCCTTTTTCTGTTGTGTGTCACTGAGTGGGCTTTGTCTTGTGTTCCTTGAGTCTATAATGATCACTTCTGGAACTATGAAACATGTTTTGCTTCTGTACCTCCCCCCTTCCTTCCCACCTCTCCCTGCCAATTTAGGTTTACTTGCCTGGCTAAACACCTGAGAAGAAGAAATGGACAGGGGGGTTTTTGTCTTTTTTTTTTTTTTAATGAATGAATGAATGAAGCCTATGTCAAGTAGTATAGAGTTCTTGGCTTCCCAATGAGTACTTCTGAAAGAATACTAGCTCTGAGGGTGACAGATCAGGAATAAAAAGCTCCTTACTCCTTAATGAAGAATGGTCTATGAAAGCATTGCTGAAATTTGCTCTCTTAAATACTTTGGAGATTAGAGGAGGTCTGACCTCTTGTACTTTTTTTTTTAATCAAACCAATTCTCAGTTCAGAAAAGGTATGGGCATGATGATAGGGAAAACCCTTCAAATTCCTTATATAAATGGGGTCTCAACAAACACAAATGGAAATAAAACACAAAATAGAAATGGAGAATCTGTCTCCCTGTCTAGTTTAAACCTAGTTTCTCCAAGTGGGGCAGCAACTATCAGGGAAGTTACAAAGAGTATGAAGAGTTCTGCAGTAAAATAATGGTAATATTATATGAAGGGTGAACTGGGAATTTCCAGGCTACTTCCCGACTCCTTCTGCTGAATGACCTTAGGAACAAAAATAAGAGATGGAGTGTTGGAAAGGGACTTTAGAGGTCATGCAGTCCATTTGCTTTATTTTGCTGCTGAGAGAGCAAAAGACCCCAAGAGATGCTTAGCCCAAGGTCACACAGGAAGTATGAAGCAGGAGATGAACCCATCTTCTGACTCCAGGGTCAGATTTTTCTAGTCTGATCACACTTTCTACTGACCACAATACTTTCTCCTGACCACATGACACTACCTCACATCTTTCCCTGGAGCCTAAGACTGGTTCTAAAACTGTTGAAGCTGTATAACTCTAGAGTGTCTGTACAGAGGCAGGTAGGTGGTTTTATTGTTAATGGGTAAAGACGGGACATAAGAAACACTTCCAAATTCCTGGGAGAGGGAGGAAAGTTGTGGAGAAAGGAAAGATTTCAGAGTCGATTCATTGTCCTGAAGCACCCCAGACAGATGGGAATCTGAGCTATTTTTAAAGGCATTCAGAAAAGATTCCACAGTAACCCACTTGAACATTTAGTAAGTTTTAACAATTCCAGATGTTACAACCCCTCTTCTCAAGCACAGCTGACCAACAGGGGGCACAGATACATTTTGCAAGAACAAAGTGGAAGAATGTACAAGAGTCACGTTTCTCTGATTACAGTCTTCTCTCTAGTAGTCCTGTTAAGGACGAAATCCTAACAATTTAGAGCTATGTGCCCCAAAGCACTAAACTGTGACCCAGCAATACTTCTACTAGGTCAGTGCTCTAAGGAAATCAAGGGGAAAGGAAAGGGACTGTTCCTAAATACAAGGATGTTTACAGCAGCTTGTTTCACTGTTGTTATAGCAAAGAACTGGAAACTAAGGGGGTGTTTATCAATTGGAGAATGGCTGAACAAACTATGATATGTGAATATAAGGGAATATTCTATTATTGTGCTCTAGGAAATGAGGAAAGAGAGAGCTCAGAGAAACCCAGGAAGACTTATATGAACTGATGCTGAATTAAGGGAGTATAACTTGGAGAACAATTTTTACAATAATAAAATCGTAAAGAAAACCAACTTTGAAAGATTTAACAACTGATGCAATGATCAACTATGAACAACTAAGGCTGGAGCACACACTGATGACCAAATATGCTACCAGTCTCCTCAGAAGGAGGCAATGGGCTGAAAGTGCAGAATGCGAAATACATTTTTGGATAAGGGCAATATAGGATTCTGTTTTGTTTAACTATTAATATTTGTTACAAGGGTTTTGTTATGTGCTTTATTTTTCAAAAGAAGGGTGGAAGAGAGCTAGTGATAGTTGCCAAAAAAAAAAAAGAAAAAGAAAAGATCACTGAATCATTTTTAAAACTATACAAGAACCAAGAGACCAATTTATAAAATCACGATCATGTAAAAACAAACTCTGAAAAACTTAAGAAACTCTGACCAATGAATGAAATGACTAATCATGCTTCCAAAGGATTTTCGAAGAACTATGCTGCCTGCTTCCTGACAGAGAGGGAATGGATTCACAATGCAGAATGAAACATACATTCTGGAACATGACCAATTCTGGAATTTGTTTTGCCTGCCTGTGCATATTTGTTACAAGAGTTTTTTCGCTTTTCTTTTTTTTTTCCCAGTGGGAGAGTTGGTGTGAGAGAGAAATAAATGCTAATTAATAAGAAAAAACAAAATTTAACAAATAGAATATACAGAGAACAGATGGAATGCCAGTAAGAAATACAGACAAGAAGAAAACAGAAAGATGGCCAGAAGGAAATACAGATAAGCAGGCCATCTCTGAAAGTGACATGCTGAATTTATTTTATATTTAAAAGGAATAGTAATCTTTAAGATGCATATATAATCCTCTTTTTCTGTTTACTTTTACTAAATAAACTCTGTTTATTTAGTTCAGATTTTTTTTTAAATCACAAAGCCTTACTTAAAGAGTTATAGAATTGGCTGCTGCTGCTATGCCCCACCCCCTTCCAAACAAATTCCAATTGAGGAGTAAAGTGCAGTTGACAGAATCTTTCTTTCCTGGTCATCAGCTCCTCCTATTACCAAACCTTCCCCCAGTCAGTCCCCTGGTGATCCCATCAAGTGTAATACTCCTTTACTGGGCATTCAAGACCTTCCAATCTTCTGGTCTAGCTTTATCCCACAGTATTCCCTTCATAGTTTGTGACACAGCAAAACTGGTAGTCTTACCATTCTCTGTTTTTGTCCCAATCTACCAAATTCCCATAACTTTGCTCATTAGGTTCCCTTTGTAGATCAGTGAGTCAGTCAATAAGCACTTATTAAATGTCTACTATAGTTCCCCACCAGGTTCATATGTTGGAGTTGCTCCCCTCTTTCAAAGCCCAACTCGGGAGCCCCTGCTCCTCCATGAAGCCTTCTTGATGCCCTCACCAGAAAGTGGTCTATCCAATATGACATTTTTTATAGCCTATGAGTTCTTTCCTTAGGACTTAGCACATTTTGCCTGATACCAGTTACTTGTATAGGAGACTTAGTCGCCATCTTAGATTGACAACTCTTGTGAAGGCAGGATCTGAGTTATTTCACCAAACTCTCTATTTCCTGATCTCATTTGGGTCTCTTTCATCACTATGCCTTTGCTCACAGTCTTCTATCCCTGAAATGGGCTCTCCATCCATCCTCACGTGGTGAATTCCCTCCCTTCCCAACTCAGGTGCTACATTCTCCTCTACAGAGCCTTCCCAGCCCATCCTCCAGCACCCCCATCCCCACCCCAAGAGTAAGCTCTCCTTGCTATGTCTCAGAGCACTTCACCCAGATCTCCTCTCTGCATTCCTCTCATATTTATGTACATCTTGTCCCCCTCAGAATATTAGATCCTTGGTGGGAGGTGGGTGGGGGGGGCGGAGAGGAGAAGGAGGAAGAGGCAAGAAAGAAGGAAAGAAGAAAGGAAAAGAAAAAAGAAAGACAAAAGTAACATGGAAGAGCTTACTTTAAAAAAAAATTCATGGGATTGCACTGCAAGCGATCCCTTTCTATTGACTGCCTTATCTGTTTGTATGTTTGTCCCTGTCTATCTCCCAACCCTGTTCCCAACTTACTCTAGACTTTAAAACCATGTCCCTTCTCCTGGAGGCTTTTCTCAGCCCCTGGAATAACCAACCACCCCCTTATGCAGCTCATCCTGGTATATCTCTCCACAATGTCTCCCTTGCCTTCTCTCACTGGGGAGTTCTTCTTGGAATAGAGAGGCCCAGGCCCAGTCTGCCTTCATTCCACTTCCAGCCCAATTCCTGACTTTATCTGGCCTTCAAAACCATGCCCCTCCCCTGCGCAGGTACCTTCATTTGTTCCCTCCCAGCTTTTCACTTGACTATTACGTGAAGTCTTCCCTCATTAGAATGTAGGTTCCTTGAGGGTGAGGACTTTTTTTGTTTGTAATTTTATCCCCAGCACTTAGCACAGTGTCTGACACAAAGATCTAAAATTCTTCCTTTATCCCTTTCCTTTTCTCCTTCCTTTCCTTCCCTTGCTTTCCTTCCTTCCACAAAACCAATATATTTACACAATTGCAATTAAAATAAGCAAAAGGCATACATCTTATACTTAAGGAATTAACAGAATATCAAACATTTAAAACTTTAAAAAAAATTTCTAGTGTATACTCTTGCTTTTGCTTTCTACAGATCTTCCCTTTCAATGCCTACTCTTATTTACTTTCAATCCACTCCAGGAGGGATGGAAGTCAATGAAATGACAAATTTGAGAAGAGCTGGGCAGAAATATTTCCTGAACAATGGGAGGAAATCTTTCGGCTTTTTTTTTTAAATTTGTGTATCACTAAATTAACCCAAAAGGTATAAACAGGGACATGACATAGTCCATTATTTACCTTAGACAGTGTGTGATTGATGTGTTCTGTTCCACATCAACAGAAAGGTCAAGAAAATCTTCATCTTTGCTACTAACCTGTAGAAAGAAAAAAATCATATTAGGTCCAAGGCTATATAATGGCTAAGCTTTTCAATAGTCAAGTTTTACTTGCAATTATCCACACTGTAACTACCAAAATCACCACTAATAAGTCTTAAAGGATTTAAAATTGAAGTTTGGAATGAAAAAAAAAATCCCCCTAGATAAATCTCAAATTGTCCTTTCACTACACAGTTTAAACCTCTGGTGCAGAATTTATAACTACAAATTTCTTTCTAGATCCTTTTGCTTTCCCTGTTCATGTTCACACGGAGGTGAGAGAAAAGCACTAAAATGACAGAGAAACAAGCAGTCAGTAGGATGGATAAAACGAAGAACAAGGGGCTTAGAGATACCTCCCCCCCCAGCAATTCTTTTGAATTCAACATTAGGTGCCTACTATGTAGTAGGTACTGGGAATATAAAGATGAAAATGAGAGTGTCTATTCTCAAGATACTTAGGATGTGCTATGGAAATTACTACAAAGAAGAACACAGACAATTATAGAGGCAGCTTGCTGTGATGGATAGATGGTGGTGGAGTCAGTAACATATGAAACAAAATCCTTTCTCAGACAGTTAAAAGATGTGGAAGCTTGGAGAAGCCCCTTCACTGCCCTGCACCTCAGTATCCTCATCTGTAAAACTGTAATAATACCTCACAGAGTTGTTCTAAGGATCAAATGATATAACTATGCAAAGTGTTTTACAAGCCTTATTATATAAATTTCAGTTGTTTATTTTTATTATCATAGAAGCATCTTCTGTCACTCCTTGAGACCTAGCTCCCTGCTGTTAACACTGCATATCTGGCCACCCTTTCTAGTGCTGATTAAAAATAGGTGTTTTAACTATGATGTCTTTTGAATCAGATTTCAAACTACATTACAAAGCAGGAATAATCAAAACAATCCAGTGCTAGCTAAGAAACAGAGGGGTGGATCGGTGGAATAGACTAGGTACACAATACACAACAGTAAATGACCATAGAAATGTAGCACTTGATAAACCCAAAGATCCAAGTTTTGGGGGCAAAAACTCACCATTAGACAAAAATTGCTGGGAAAACTGAAAAGCAGTTTGGCAGAAAATAGGTAAAGACTAGTATCTCCCACCATATGCCAAAATAAAATCAAAGTGGATACATGATTTAGACATGAAGAGTGATTTCATAAGTAAAACAGGAGAGTATGGAAAAGTTACCTGTCGGATCTATGGATAAGGGAAGAGTTTATGACCAAACAAGACATAGAAAGGATCAAGAAAAGTAAAAAATGGATAATTTTAATTACATGAAATTAAAAAGGATTTGCACAAACAAAATTAATACAGTCAAAATTAGAAGGAAAACAGACAAAAAATGTACAGTAAGTTTCTCTGATAAAGGTTTCATGTATCAAATGAAGGACTGAGCCAAATTTATAAAAATATGAGCCATTCCCCAATTAATAAAGTGTCAAAGGATAGGAACAGGCAGTTTTCAGAAGACAAAACTAAAGCTATAAATTGTCACATGAAAAAATGCTCTAAATCACAATTGAATAGAGAAATGCAATTTAAAACTCTGAGATACTACTTCACACCTATCGGAATGATTAAGATGACAGAAAAGAAAATGACAAATGCTAGAGGGGATGTAGAAAAACAGAGACTTGAATGCGCAGTTGCTGGAGTTGTGAACTGATCCGACCATTCTAGAAAATAATTTGAAACTACTCCCAAAGGACTATAAAACTGCTTTGGTCCATCACTACAACTACTAGGTCCATAATCCAAAGAGATTAAAGGAAAAGAGATAAAAGGGAAAAGGACCTATCTATACAAAAACATTTATAGCAGCTCTTATTGCAGTAGCAAAAAATTGGACATTGAGGGGATATTCATCAATTGGGGAATAGCTGAACAAGTCGTAGCATTTGATTGGGATGGAATACTATTACGCTATGAGAAATGATGAGGAGGACGGTTTCAGAAAAATCTAGGAAGTCAGCAGAACCAAGAGAACACTGTATACAATAAGAGCAGTATTGTAAAGATGATCAACTGTGAAAGACTTAGCTACTCTGATCAATGCAATGATCCAAGACAGTTCCAAAGGACCCATGATGAAAAATGCTATCTACCTCCAGAAAGAGAACTGATGAACTCTTTGGTGCAGACTGAAGCATTTTTTTTCACTTTATTTTCCTTGGGATTTTTTTTCCTATTACAACATGGCTAATATGAAAATATGTTTTAATATGTAGTTGATGTCATATTGCTTGCCTTCTCAATGGGAGAGTAGCAGGAGGGAAGGAGAGAATTTGGAACTCCAAATTTTTAAAAATTAATATTAAAAATTTTCATTGTAATTGGGAAATATTTAATGAAATAAATAAAAATATATTTATGGGTTTTTAAAAATGTCTTTTGACTGGCTGCACTTTTATTCACACCGTTAGACTCACTGGTCATGCTGGGGAAGTCAGAATGCTCCTCTCCCCCCATTATCACATCTAGACAATCCCTCTATCACCATTGCTCAATCCAAATGTGCCATACAAACAATATTCTGGTTGCTGTTACCTACCAATCCCCAGAATATTCTCCTTCCTTAATGAGTTGAATGTTTGGCTCCACCTCAACTGCTACCTTCTTACTACGGGACTCCAAAGTACACAGATTATTGTTGATGTTTAGTCATTTTTAGTTGTGTCTGACTCTTTGTGACCCCTTTTGGGCTCTTCTTGACACAGATACTGGAGTGGTTTGCCATTTCCTTCTCCAGGTCATTTTACAGATGAGGAAACTGAGGTAAACAGGGTTACGTAACTTGCCTGGGGTTACACAGCTAGTAAATGTCTAAAGCCAGATTTGAACTCAGGAAGGTAAGTCTTTCTGACTCCAGACCTGGCACTCTATCTACTGCGCCACCTAGTTGTTTCCTAACTTTCCAATATATGTCACTTATTATTATTATTATGGCATCTTCTTGCACTCACTATCCCTAGCTCTCTCCCGTTGATTCTGCATCCCTAGTTACCCTTTCCAGCACTGATTGCACTTCAATTCATTACCCTCTCACTTTACTCATTTCCCAAGAGTTAATTGTCCATTCCACCTCATCTACACAGACAGGAATATACTTGGCTTTGCAAGTGTTCTAGTTCCATAATTGTGAAATTCACAATTCCCTTATTTAATCATACTCTTTTATTATTCTATGTTTCCTTGCTCCTTACAACCCCTAATCCTGTTCTTCGCCCTCACTGTGACCTCCAATCCATCTATGCTTTATCTTTCTCAGACCATTACTCTACATTTGCTCTACTTTCTTCCCTTCCCTGTCTTGACACTGGGCAAGTCATTTCAACTATATACTATCCCTAGAATTCATGACCCAACATAGAGAGGATTACAAAATGCAAAATGGATAATTTTGATCATATTAAATTAAAAAGTTTTTGTACAAATAAAGTCAATGCAACAAAGATTAGAAGGGAAGCAGAAAACTGGGAAAAAATCTTTACAACCAGTGTCTCTGATTAAGGCCTCATATCTAAAATATACAGGGAACTGAACCAAATTTATAGGAATACAAGTCATTTCCCAATTGAGAAATAGTCAAAGGATATGAACAGGCAGTTTTCAGAGGAAGAAATTAAAGATATCTATAGTCATATGAAAAAATGTTCTAAATCACTATTGATTAGAAAAATGCAAATCAAAACAACTCTTAGGTACCACATCTCTCTTGTCAGATTGGCTAAAATGACAAAACAGAAAAATGATAAATGTTGGAGAGGATGTGGGAAAATTGGAACATTGTTACATTGCTGGTGGAGTTGTGAACTGATCCAGCCATTCTGAAGAGCAATTTGGAACCATGCCCAAAGGACTATAAAAATGTGCTTACCCTTTGACCCAGCAATACCACTTCTAGGGCTGATTCCCCAAAGAGATCACACAAGTGGGAAATGGACCAGTATGTGCAAATATATTTATAGCAGCTGTTTTTGTGGTGGCAAAGAATTGGAAATCAAGGGGATGCCCATTAATTGGGGAATGGCTAAACAAATTGTGGTATATGAATGTAATGGAATACTATTGTGCCATAAGAAATGAGGAGCAGAAGGACTTCATTACGACCTGAAAAGACTTATATGAACTGATGCTGAGTGAGGGGAGCAGACCAGGAGATCATTATACACAATTACAGCCACACAATATCTGTAAGGACTAACTTTGACAGACATGGCTCTTCTCATCAATACAAGGTTCAAAGACAGCTCCAAAACACTCATGATGGAAAAACCTATAAACATCCAGAGAAAGAATTATGGAGTCTGAATGCAGATTGAGGCAAACTTTCTGCTCTCTTTTTTTCTTCTTTTTTGGTTTTGTTTCTTCTTTCTCATGATTTATTCCATTGGATGTAATTCTTCTTTACAACTGGACTATTATGTAAATAAGTTCAATGTGAAGGTATATGTAGACCCTACATTGGATTACATGCTGTCTTGCGGGGGAGGAGAGGAAGGGAGAGAAAATGTGGAACGCAAAGACTTGTGGAACTGAGTGTTGTAAACTAAAAATAAAAAATAAATTTATTTAAAAAAACAAAAAATTATATACTATCTCTTACACTCAAATTGCTTGGCCCCTTGGCCTAGAGCCAATCAGGCTTTGCCAAAACCTAAACTTGGATTACTCTGCAAATACACTGCCTTCATTCAGGCTGCTAAAAGTGACTGGAAAAAAACCAAGATCCATATTGACTGTGTCCAGTACAAAATCATGTTATGTAATCTCACCTGGGCCCTCACTGAAGCAAGATAATCCTTTCACACTTCCCTAACTGACTGGCTGTCTTACCTCAGAAGTTTCATCAAAGGTCCTCAGGCTTCACACTTCACCAAAAAACACTGAAGTCATGCACCAGGAGTTCTGGTTTCCTTCCTCCTCATCTTACACCATTCAGATATCTTCCTCCACTGTCTCCTCCTTTACCCATCTCACAGGAAAAGGGAGCCCTTCTTTTTGCCAAGGCAAGCCCCTGTAATGGACCTTTTGTCTTGCTCCATCCTGTCTTCTCCAACAGACTGGCCTCTTTAGCATCCTCAGTCCCTCATTAATCTTTAACTCCTATCTACCTGCTGCTTCCCTGCTACCTACAAATATGCTCATGTTTTCCATCTATGCCTTCATTCTGAAAAAAACAAAAAACCCTTACTTGATCCAACCACCCCCACTAGCTATTATTCTATATCTTTCCTCACGTTCTTGGCTAAATTCCTTGAGAAAACCATCTAAATACATTATCTCCACTTCCTCTCCTCTTACTTTATTCTAAACTCTCTGTAATCAGCCTACCGGCTTCAGCATTTAACAGAAATTGTTCTATCCAAAGTTAGCAATGACCCCTTACTTGCCAAATCTAATAGCCTTTCTCTTAATGAGGTCCTTCTGGACCTCTCTGTGGCCTTTGACTCTGTCAACACCCTCTTCCTTTGGATAGTCTCACTTCTTTAGCTTTTCATGACAGTGATCCATAGGCTTTTCTCCAATCTATCTATACGCTCCTTATCAATCTCCTTTGCTGTCTCCAGGTCAGACCCATTAACCATAGACATCTCTTAAGGGCTGTCCTCTTCTCCCTCTATGCTATCTTGTCTGGTGATCTCATCTGTTCCCATGGGGTCAATGATCATTGAGCCCAATTCTATTCAGATCACTTCCAAACCTGTATATTATATATATATAAATATATATATACATATATATATATGTAGATATGTATATATATGTGTATATATATGTGTGTGTGTGTGTATACATATATGTATATATGTATACACACACACACACACACACACACACATCCAGCCTTAAGCTCTGGTCTCATATCACCAACTGCCTCTTAGACATCTCAAACTGATGTCCCACAGGCATCTCAAAACTCACATCAAGTCCAAAAGAGAGCTCATTAGCTTTCCCCTAAAACGTTTCTACCATCGAAATTCCCCTATTACTGTCAACCAGGCTTACAACCTCAATGTCATCCTCCACACCTTGCTTGAGCTCACTCCACATATCTAACCTGTCTTGTTTCTACCTTTACAACACCTCTGATATTCACCCCTTTCTTTCACTCACACAACTGCCAGCCTGGTGCAGGCCTTCATAACCTTATACCTGGACTACCACAACCTTCTGGGTTCTCTCCCTGCCTCAAGTTTTTACCCAGCCCAGTCCATCCTCTAGTTGGTCGCACAAGTGAGCTTCCTAAAGTCTAAGCATGTCAACTCAATAAACTGTAGTGACTCTTTCCTCTCTCTCCCTCTCTCCCTTTCTCTCTCTTTCATTTTTTCTTCCTTCTTTCCTTTCTTTTTTCTTTCCTTTCTTCTCTACTCTTCGCATGCCTTATTCCCCTTCACATACTTTACAGTCTTGCTACACTTACCCCACTTTATTAAAATGCCTCCCTTAAAAGACACTGATAACAGGCCTTTGGAGTGATTGAATCAATGGTGGCAGCAGCTGCTTCCAGACAGTAAGGGCCCACACACAGTAAGGGCCTTGGACAACTAGTCCAAGGGGTCCCTTTGCTGGCACTGGGTGCAGTACTTGTGCATTACCTGGACTTGGATCCAGGTCACAGTCCCAGGGTGAAGAGGAGCACTAACATACCAGATCTTATAGCTGTAGGAAAGCAAGGATCTTGGACACAGTTCCAGGGCAGAAAAGAGGCTTGTGAACATGTTACAAGTATCACCAAATACAAAACTTAAGAGAAGCATAAAAAGGTAAACAGGTAAGAGAAATCATAAGGAATTCAATAAGGTTAAAGGGGGAGGTAGAATGGAGTTGGAGGAGTTGGGATTGGCTCAAAGAAGGAATGGCATATACACTCAGTTAGGCATAGAAATCTATCTTACCCTACAGAAAAGTAGAAGGGGAAGGGAAGAAAAGGATGGGGTGCTGATAAAAGGGAAGGCAGATTGGGGGATGCAGTAGCCAGAAATAAAATACTTTTGAGGATGTACATGGTAACAAGGGAGAGAGAGTAGGATAAAGAGGGAAAATAGGATGGAGGAAAATACACAGTTATCATAACTGAAAAAAAATTTACAGCAAGTATCTCTGATAAAAGCCTCATTTCTCAAATATATAGAGAACTGAATCAAATTTATAAAAATAAAAGCCACTGTCCAAATGATAAATGGTCAAAGAATATGAACAAGCAGTTTTCAAAGTGATGAAACTTATCAACAGTCATATAAAAATGCTCTAAATCACCATCAATTAGAGGAATACAAACTAAAACAACTTTGAGGTACCACCCCACACCTATCAGATTGTCTAATGTGACAGAAAAGGAAAATGACAAGTTTTGGATGGGATGTGGAGAAACTGAGACACTAATACACTGTTAGTGGAGATGTGAACTGAATTAACCATTCTATATAGCAAATATGCCCAAGGGGCTATAAAAATGTGCCTGCCCTTTTGACACAGAGATATCACTACTAGGTCTGTATCACAAAAAGATAAAAAATAAAGAGGAAAAGGACGCAGGTACACAAAAATATTTATAGTAGTTCTTTTTACAGTAGTAAAGAATTGGACATTGAGGGGATGCCCATCAATTAGGGAATGACTGACCAAGCTGTGGTATGATTGTGATGGAATACTACTGTGCTATAAGAAATGACGAACAGGATGATTTCAGAAAAACCTGGAAAGACTTACATTAACTGATGCAGAGTGAAGTAAGCAGAACCAGGAGAATGTTGTACACAGTAACAGTAATACTGTGTGATGATCAGCTGCAGATGACTTAGCTATTCCCAACAATACAATGACCCAAGACATTTCCTAAGGACTTATGATAAAAAATGCTGTCCATCTCCAGAGAAAGAACTAGAGTCTGAATGCAGATCAAAGCTTTCTTCATTTTTCTTGGTTTTTGTTTTTTGGTCTGTGTTTTCTTTCACAACATAATTAATATAGAAATGCTTTGCATGACTGCACATGTACATCTTATGTCAAACTGCTTACCTTCTCAATGAGGGGAAGGGAGGGAAGGAGGGAGAGAATTGGAAACTCAAAAGTTTTAAGAAACAAATGTTAAAAATTGTCTTTTTGTGTGTAATTGGGGGAAAAACAAAATATTACTTTTTTTAAAAGACACTGATTACCTGCTAACGACTAAATCCCTGAGGCTTTTCCTCAGTCCTCATCCTCTGATCTCTCTGAAGAAAACAGCTGGCTATTCCCTCCTTTTGGTTACTCACACATCACTCTAAGCTTCAGAGCCATGACACTCTCTACTGGTTTTCTTCCTGCGTCTTTAGTTGTACCTCCTTTGTCTTAATTACTACCCTCTTTTCCTCAGTTCAATAATGGAGATGTTCCCCAGGAGTTAGTTCTTGGTCCCCTTTTTTCTCCAAATCTCTCCCTCAGGAATCTTATTTATTTCTATAGATTCAGCTGCCTCCTTCTATGCAGATGATGCCCAAATGTATACGTCCTGAATCTCTCAGTTTCTACAAGTCATCTCTACCTGGATGTCCTCCACTCACCATCTCGAACTTAAAATATTCAAAACCAGGATTATTATCTTTTCCCAAACTCATGCTTCCTTCTCATGAGATGAAAATATTGTCTCCAAGGAAACTTTCAAGCCCAAGAAATGCTAGGAATATTATTTAAAAAAAAAAAGTTCTTGTTCTTTTTTCTTCAGTGAATCACAGAATTATAAAGTTCCTAAAAGAGGATGTTTTCCAGATTCCTCATTTTCCAGATGAGGAATGAATGAGAGTGGTTAATGACGTGCCCAAGATTGTATATGGAGTAAATAGCAGAGTCAGGATTCAAACTCGGATCTTTCCCCTCCACCTGTCTAGCTTCAGAGCATGTATCTCTTATTAGTTTCAATTAGTACCTCAGGCAGCTAGGTGGTGCAGCAGATAAAGCATTGGGCTTGGAATCAGAAGACTGAGTTCAAATATGGCTTCAGATACTTACTAACTTTAGGCAAGTCACTTAACCCTGTCTGCCTCAGTTTCTTCACCTGTAAAATGAGCCGGAGAAGAAAATGGCAAACCACTCCAGTGTCTCTGCCAAGAAAGTCTCAAATAGGGTCACAAAGAGTCAGAAACAACTGAACAACAAAAGTACTAACTTAGTTCTAACAGCAGAGACCACAGGCACACACGCCATTTATTAAAAAATAAAACTTCCCACTAAAACCTCATTCTGTTCTTGTCTAAATTTTATTAAGTCCAAATTAAAAATCTGCTTTCATTCAATAGTTCTCTAGTTTTAAGTTCCTCAATTCTACATCAAATCATACAGCTGCAGAGAGATCAGTAGAGATTCGTAACTGGGAGGAAATGGGACAAGTCTGCAGCCATTGCTATTTGCATAAGAGAAAAGGGGCTTATAGGTAGAGGCCAAAGCCTCTTTCTTGCTACAGTACTACTCACTTTTCCACTAGCTCCTTCTTCACTTGAGGAAGCAGAGTCCCAGGCATATTCTAATGACCAAAAACTAAAATGCGTTTCTCACCCTCAGTTAAAAGACAGACGAACTAAGAGACTCAGAGGAGACCTCGGTAGAAACCAACAGAGCACAGAAGAATCAAACAGAAGAATTCAAGGAGAAGACTTGATTTTGAGCTAGGCTTCTGTCTCTTCTAGTACAGCCTGGATGAAGGGAAGAGCTCCAATTCTATTGCTTGAGAACTGGAGATGAGACTTCATGGTCATTGGTTGAGAATGCAACATGGTCCTCCCTTCAGGAAAGAAGATTATTCATCAAGTGGCTGGGATGACAGGTTGTTCTGAGGATATTACCTCAGTTTTGAACCAAAGCTAAGATAGAAGAGGAAGCTGAAAAAGCAGGTCAAATTTGTTGCCTTCTTTTTAGCAAGACCAAAGAGCAGAAGCCCACTGAGGAGAGGTTTATTAAAGCATACTTCCCCATCCCCCACCCTCACCTGAAGAGAACAGCTGGGGCAGAGACACGACACCACCAGGGAGCCGGGATCATTCATCAGGGAGCACCTGAGACACAACACCTGGCAGGTAGCCACGGAGAGCAATGCTTGGGGGTGGGGGAAGTGAGGGAGGTTTGAGCAGAAAGCAGCACAGTGAGATCAGTAGAAGATCATGGCAGCCTTGCAGTATCAGAAGCATGAGTTACCCTTCCCACGCCCCATGCATATTGTCCTAGGCACACATATTTCCTGTGTATATTCCCCTTGATGAGTGAACCCTGGATGTCTTTGTTCCCCCTACGTGGATGTCCCACATATGATGCCTATGAAGGTCTGCTCTTCCCACTGAGAATGATTACATTTGTGGGAGAGTGAGTTCAAAATGTATTGTGGGGGAAGGGAAATGTTCTATTGTTACTGTTACTGTACTCCTATCAATTAAATCTGGTTAACTGGTAAAAGTGGGCCTAATAAGCTACAGTTTGGACAAGATTCTGGCCACAAAATATCTAGAACAAGGGTGGGAAACCTGCAGCCTTGAGGCCACATGTGGCTTTCTAGGTCCTCAAGTACAGCCTTTTGACGGAATGCCCTAGAGGGCCACAAGGTCGCAGGTTCCCCACCCCTCACCTAGAACCTGTTATAGCTAAAGGGAGGCCCATGAGTGTTAGGTCCCTGGGTATTAAAGGTTATATTAGAGTTGGAAAGGCAGGTAGGTAGTGAAGTGGACAGAACACGGGGCTTGGAATCAGGAAGACTCATCTGCCTGAGTTCAAATCTGGCCTCAGACATTTACTAAATGCGTGACTGCACAAGTCACTTAGCCTTATTTGTCTCTATTTCCTCATCTGCAAAATGAGCCAGAGAAGTAGATGGCAAACCACTCCAGGATCTTTCACAAAGAGTCAGACAATGACTGAAAAACTACTGAACAGAGCTGAAAGGGACGTTAGAGAACAGCTATATCCAAATCCCTCATTTTATAGGTGATGAAGTAAAGGCACAAAATGAGTTACTCAATGTTACTTCACTAAGTGTCAGAGATGGAACTAGAACCCAGGTTCTGCCTCCTCTCCTGATCCTGTGCTCTTTCCACCACACTCCCTGATTCCTTCAGGGTAGATAAAACTTATCTACATAATCAGCACTGACAATTCCATATTAAGGTACAGAGAAGAAAAGCATGAATGACAATAAGGTGGTCCCAAACACCTACAAAAAGTTAAGTTCTAAGGAAACTGTAGACAAACCTGCCCCTAAAGACCAGGAACTAAATAAAGCAGTAACTTCTGAAACAACCTTCTTACTGTATTGGGATGAATTCACATGAAGAGCCCTGGGAACAATAGGTGTGGCAAAACTAGTTGGCACTCCAGCTGACCTTGGAGGCAAGAGGACAAAATTCAAAAAGAAAGAAAGCATGTATATTATGATTCAATAGATCTAGAAAATGGAAGGAAGGAAGCCAAAGAGGAACCAATGTAAAACTGAGGGCAAATTCCCAGCTTTGCAATTCTGAAGTAACTTTACCAAGGTTAACTGGAAAATGGTCTCTCCATGGCACTTGTGAATGGAGATGAAAACCAGCCCTGTCTCTACAAATCCTTCTGTTGACATTTGTGCAGCAAGTATGGGCAACATTCCCAACTGACTTCCAAAGAGTGAGAACCAGAAAAACAACATTGTTTTCCAGAACCTGAGGCTGAAAGCTGTTTCTCCACAATTACAAGAAACATAGAGTTCTTTTTATCATGTGGACAGCTCTCCAGGGGCTAATCTACTCGGCACAGTCTCCTGCAGTTTGGTCCCACTGGGAGATTTCACAAATGCAGTGGAGTGGGAAGGGGAATTAGAGGCTCAGAGAAATGTCTTATCAACAGCACATACAATCTTATAGCTTCCTATTTCAATTAACTGTCCTTGTTATCTAGATGCTAAACTCAGTTGTTTCTACAATGATGAATGAGTAAATTTACTGAAAACACAACATAAATTTTCAAAATGCACAATCTTTTATGATCATTATGTTACATTTTTGACAAAGCTTCTCAAACTATTCTTAAGGAAAAGAGGCAAGGGGCAAAATGATAGATGAGTTAGATGGATTCAGAACTATACGAATGGATAAGACTCAAAGAGTAAGTCATTGATGCTTTTCTACCATCTTAGAAGGAAGTCTCTAGTACAGCGCCCCAGGGATCTGGTGCTTTGTCATTTGCATTTCAACATTTTTATTAATGACTCAGATAAACATAGAAATGGTATGTTATCGAATTTGCAGGTGACCAGGTGGGAAAAATACCTAGCATACTGAATAATTTTAACAAAAGCAGTAAAAACTGTTTAATTCTGTTGAATAAGCATTTATATTTTGTAGAGATATAAGCTCCTCAAGGGTAGAGATCAAACTTTGTCTTTGAGTTCCCCATATATGCACGTGTGGATACATCTAAACATACATCCTGCATATACATTCAATTTGACATTTGGACAGTTTGATGTTCTCTTAGAACAATGCCTCATCTATAGTAGGCTTTGGGATATTTCTGCTGCTATTTAAGGAATGACCATGCATATAAAATGTATATATACACACACACACACACAATTTTCAAAACGAAAAAGAATTCTAAAGCTTACAGTTTCACAGTTCAAGCATCGAGTTTCATTGGTCAGCGTTCCCTGAAAGATTTCATGTACCCAGGTGAGTTCTGGTTTATTGTTCTCCACAGGCTCATTCATGTTACCATTTTTTAACTTCCCATTTTGCTTTTCCTGCTTTTTCTCCTCCTGCAGGATGTCTGCAATAGTGTTTAGCAAATAATTTAAAAATTCATGGGCATCCTGCTGCATGTAGTTGTCAAAGAGATCTGGAAAAAAAAAAGAAATTCACTATATTGCTCTCCATTTCTCAGGAGGAAAAATATATATTTAAAATTAAGTACCATGCCTAAATGTTTATTTTAACAAGTATAAAATATTAGGACACTTATCTGTGTTATGCAGCTAGCTTTAAGAAAAATTCTTGACCATTACAATTTTATTTTCCAAGACCTAAGATCTCCATAGAGCTGCAATTGAATGATAAAGAAAATCTCCAAAATATAATGTATGATTTTTGCTTTAAATATGAATATTTCTTTAAAGTTCTGTTTCCTGATAAAACAAAGTTTGAATATTATATGACATAGGCTCATAGGTTGAGCACTGAAAAAGACCACTCACCCCTTTATTTTACATTTGAGGAAATTAAGGAAGAGAGGTGAAGTGACTTTCTCAGGATCACAGAACTAGTTAGTGTCTGGGGCAGGATTTAAATCTGGGGCTTCCTGACTTCATGTCCAGGAACCTATCCACTGTCCCTACTGCCTCAGGAAAAAAAAGGAAGTATCTATTATATTAATATGGCTTATTCAGCCTACTGTGAATTAGCTACAGTGAATTAAGGTCTCTCCTAAAGATTCCAGTGATCCAAAGCTAAAGGGTATTGAAACAGGACATAGAAAGAAATGAGAATTTCTCTTGTGTGTGAGAGGATTCCCTAGCTCCCTTCAACACTCAACTTAAATCTCCCTTTCTGTGTGCTCTCCCTGACCCAAGTCTCTCCTCCCTCCATTCCATCCTCCACTCAGCTGTCAAGAAGATCATCCTGAAGTACAGGTCTCATCATGTCATCCCCTTCTTCGAAAAGTCCCAGTGGCTCCCTTTTACCTCCAGGATCAAATATAAACTCCTGTGTTTGGCTTTTAAAGCCCTTCATAACATGTCCCCCCTTTTCTAGTCTTCTTACAACTTAGTCCACAGTCATACTCTCCAGTCCAGTGATACTGGCTCCCTTGTTGTTCCTCAAACATGACCCTCCATGTCCTAACTCCAGGCACTTTCACTGGCCATCCCTCATGCTGGAATTCTCTCCCTCCTTATCTCTCTCAACCTCCTGGCTTTCCTGCCTTCCTTCAATTCTCAGCTCAAATCCATTTTGGTCTCAGGCTACATCATTGTATTCATTACATACATTGCTGTCACTCCTGCTTACTTCAATTTGCTGTTATCACTTCATCCAAGTCTTCCCAAGTTTCTTGGAATTCTTCCTATTTGTCATTTTGTGACACAGTAAGTTAATAAGCATTTAGTAATTAAGTGTTTACTATGTGCCAGGCACCATGCTAACGTGGGTCAGGTAAGAGCAAGAAAGGAAATGGAGATGAATATTTGGGGAAGGGCAAAGGATTTGGGGGGGGGGTCACAGGATTTGTTGGCCTGGGGGGGGGATGATAAGCAGAGAAGATGGGAAAAGATCTTGTACTATGGTACTAATGTTTGATTACTGGACACCATAAAAATGAAGAATGAAACAAAATTGTGCAAACCAATTGGGACTAATCAATTTTTGACAGAATCATGTAATTAGTTCCTAAATTTGAGGACAGATTCCTAGAACCAAAGCAAAGTTGTTACATTCTGAATTTAACTTTTGTATAGCATGTACATCTGATGAAGCATACGAGGCTGACCCTGGCATATACATAACCAACATTACATTACAGGCATAGTAATGTAATTTACTGTATTTACACGTAATTTACATGTAGTTTACTGCATTCAATATTGTTTCAATCAGCTAGCATTTATTAAGCAGCTACTACATGTGCCAGGCACTCTAGTAGGCTCTAGGGAAACAAATCTAAAATTAAATAATCCAAGAAGTTTACATTGTATAAAGGGAGACAACAGATAAAAATATAGATAGACAATATATAAACTACAAGGTAAGTAAGGAAGAAGAGAAATAGGAGTTGGGGGGTGGGGAGCAGGGGGTAGAACCAGGAAAGGCTTCATGTAAAGGCAGTGCTCAAGCTGTGTCCGGAAGGAAGAGAGGGATCCTGAGTCAGAGCTGATGGGGACTTCAATTTAAGCATGGGGAAAGATAGCCAGTACGAAGACATGTAGATGGGAGATGGAGTGTCATTCAAGAACAGAGATAAGTCTAGACCACTAAAGAAGGGGAAAGGAGGAACTGTGTAATGAGGCTGAAAAGAATTGGGGCCAGAAAAGGCTTTAAAAGTCAAACACAGTAGCTTATACGTGATCCTAGAGGCAACACACAAACACTAGAGTTTACTCAGTAGGGAAGTAACATGGTTAGATTGATATTTAAGGAAAATCACTTTGGCAACTATATGAAGGGAGGAAGGAAGGGAGAGAATTAAGGGAGGGAGACCATTTTAGATATGACTATCAGGAATGTGCTGGTAAATGTTTAACAACTGGCTCTCCAAAAATTTCCAGAGTTTTAAGCTTAATTTGCATTATTAATATTTTCTGCATCACTTTCTTAAGTCAACCAACAAAACAATAAATCAAGCCCTGATCTATAGCATTTGCCAATTTCCGAAGCATAAATGCTTACAGCAAAAATTTAATAATCAATTCTTACACATAGGTACACCCCTGGCTTCAGCACACCCCTGATTCTCAGTGGTCTAGACAAAATTCATATAAGATCCAGATAAGGTTTCATGTACAATCTTCTTTTTGTATTCAGATGTGTGTGTATAGACATACATACAAATGCACACACACATATACATATATACACATACATATGGAAATTTTGTTAAGCTCATTATAAAACATGATTTAAAAAAAATCTAGGTGAGAGGTGATGAGGAACTGAATTAAAGTGTGTGAGTAGAGAGGAGACAGACATAAGAGATGTAGAAATGAAATGGCAAGGGTCTAGCTTTATAGGATGAGGGAGAATTAAGGATAATATCAAGATTATGAAACTGGGAGGCTAGAAAAATGATGGTTATCTTTAACAAAAAGTAAGGAAGTTTGAAGGGGGGATGGTGGTGGAAAAATAAATTCTATTTTGGACACACTGCATTTGAAATGCCTACAGGACATCCAGTTTGAAATGTCCAATAGGAAGCTTATGATAAAAAGCTAAACCATCATTAATACTTATAAGCAATCTTCACTATAAAGGAATGAGAATCTGTCATATTGTCATCTGAGTCACTGTCCATTTTTAACATTTATCCCAATGTTCCAGGGGGTCTTACTGCTTCCTCTAAGGTCAGTTCATATAACAACGAGCTTTTGCTAAACTGAATAGTACTAGAGGACAAGATATGCCTGAACATAGATCAAACAACTGCTTTACTCAAAAATTTTAACTTATTCTCCAAACAGTTTTTCATCCCATGTAGTTCTTCTCTTCCAAGGAAAAAAATTAAACCAGAAAAAGAAACCAGGGCAGCAGCAAGTCATCTGAACACACAACACAGTGTTTTTCACATTGATATTCTTCAATTGGATCAGACAATCTAATTAAAAAGAACTGTTTTTTAAAGCACTACTTAGTATGAGATAATATTCATTTACTGTAATTACTTATGACAAGCGTACAAGATAGTATAAATTTGTTTAAATAATGGATCAAAGTGTTTCTTTCAATTGGTGTTCTATTTAGAAGGATGCCTGGGGCAAGTATCTCTCTTACCCAACCCTGGATATGATCCTATAAGATTTTGGGGGGGGAGGGGGGAGGGGATTGTCCCCAAACAAGAACCACAAAATTTTTAGAGTAGAAAGGGCTCTCTGCAACCATCAAGTCTAACCTCTAACTGAAAAAGAATCTCCATGACATTATATCCACCCTCCACTTCAAGACCTCCAATGAAGGGGAATCTTCCACCTCCTGAAGCAGCCCACTACACTTGGAGATTGCTCTAAGTATTAGAAGTTTCTTCTTTCCCCTCCTTTTCATTCCTCTACAAGCTCCACTCTGGACTTCCTCTTCCATGCCCATCCTAAACTCCCTCAAACCCTGGTATCCACACACTGGAAGTACCAAGCTCTATCCTTTGGCCTGCTCTCTCTGTCTGATCAGACGGCTTCTCCTTGGAGGGCACTCATGCCAGCCAACATCTCATTACACCCTAGGCTGCACTCCTTACATCCTCTACACAGCACCTATGCCACATACTTTAGTGTGTCTCCCCCACCCCCACCACCCCAACACACCTTTCCAGCTTCCTTTTATTCCTTTTGTCTTCTCCCATTAGAACGTAGGTTCCTTGAAGGCACAAACTATCTTTATTTCTGCTTGTGTTTGTATTCCTAGTGTTTAACACAGTGCCTGGCACATAGTAAGTGCTAATAAATACTTGTTGATTGACTTTCATCAAAGCCTAAAACTGCCTCTTGGCATCTTCTGCCCATTGGTTCTGCTTCTTCTCACTCAGACCAAACAGAACACATTGAATCCCCCTGAGAGATCATTCTAAAACTGAGGTGTTTAGCCTATTTTGGTGCCACAGACTCTTTTCACAGAAGCAAATGGACCCCTTCTCAGAAAAAAAACTTTTTATTTAAGTGCAAAATTAACTACAAAGAAAACCAATTTTTTTAAATATAACTATAGACACAATACCAAAAAAAGTTCATAGACCTTCCTGTTAAAATGAGATTATAAATTTTGCCCTGATATAGGAACCATACCTCCATTAAAAGCCCATTTTGAAACCTCTCTGATATAAAGAGACATACCTCACTCCTCAAAGGTTATATCAGCAGAAAACAATCTCTAAAAGGGTCCATCAAGCTAAAAGAGGATTTGGATATAGGCCCAATAATGATATTGTCTGTGGCTAGACAGATTCAGCACTAGGTGGGCCAAAGGCTGATGGGTTTTTTTGGGGGGGCGGGGGGAGAGTTGGGAGGGAGAGGCATGGCAATACTCTTGGGGAAAAAAAAACTAGTAAGTTGATTTTTTTTTTAAATCTAATAAGGATTGCATTCTCCACTAGTAGAGGGAATGCCACCAACAACAAAATGGCAGACCCTTGAAAACACCTTGAGATTGAAGTAATTTGATCCACTCAGTCCCATCATTAACTTTTTCCCACTCTATGGGAAAGTAGGCAAGACCAGTCATGCTTTAAACAAGGCATTGCTTTATACTCACCATTCTCCTTTCTTAACCTTGAAATGAACTTCTTTGGTGGAATCACGCCAACTTTCTTCTTCTGAGTAGCAATGCTGTGAAAAAGGTCTGCCAGGCAAGTCAACAGATTTTCCTTCTTTTTTTGCTGGGCCTTGTACGCCAATACATTTTCTCGAAATGGCCGACAGAAGTACAATGCTTGCAGTACAGAGTTACAGTAGCATGTGTTCCCAAACTGCCAAAGGAAAAGCAGGATATCATGAATCATTTCCCAAAGAGATCTGATTTCTAGAAGACCTTTGTCTCTGGAGACCTTAGTAGTCCATCACCATCCAGGTACGACAATTTGCATCACCCTACTTATACTAGAAACACAGCACAATCTTTCTTTGTGTCAATTAAGTCAGTTACGGATCAATGTAAATAGATGAAAAATATAAATATTCCCAATGATGGACTTTAGATCTTTCCTTTGAGTACAACAGGCCACGTGCTAAATCCCTCAGAATGCTCTCACGGTCATATTCTAAGGTGACAATTAGTATTATTCCTTGATGGAAAAACTGGTTGAGTCTTGTTGGTTAGGATGACAGGCCAAATCAAACAGATGAAATCTGACAACAAGCTGAAATCTGATATGGACAAATGTTTAAATCCTATACTTATGTTTAGGAAATTACAGGAAGGAAAGACCTTTTTCATGTTAAAAAGATGTACGGATATTGGCCAACTGCCAACTCGATATAAGTATGAAATGATGGACTAAAAATGGCAATGCTATCTTTGGCTGCATAAAAAGCAGGACAGGTTCTAGAAAAAAGTATCTCAATAGCAATCTCTGCTATGGCCAGACCATCTAAAGAAAAATTACCAACAGGTGTGTGGTAAAGAGAAGGGTAATCAGGATAATTAATTTGAAACCATATCGGATAAGGAAACATTGAAGAAACCAGAGATGTTTAACCTGGAGAAGATAAAACTTGGGGGTGGGGGGAGAGGGGACATGATAGCTGTCTTTAAACATTTCAAAGGCTGCCATATGGAAGGGGTATTAGACAATCTCTATAATCACAGAGGGTGAGATTAAGATCAATGAGTGGGAGTTACAGAGGAGGTAGCATTCAGCTGCTAAGGAAGAAATTTCTAAATGTTACAGCTGTCTGAAAATCAAAAAGGGTGCTCTAAGCTGGCCCTCAGAAGAGTCATTTCAGCAGGAGCTGAATGCCACTCACTTGTGAGGGGAAGAAGCTCTTGGAGATATGGAGAGATCCAGACGACATTGATCTGTTGAGGTCCCTAGCCACCATCATAATAACAGAGTTCATGAAAACAAAACAGAACACAAAAAGGAGAAAAATCATTTTAACAAATGCTTTTCTAGCCTTTATCTTTACAAATGAACAAATTATTGGAGGAGGGGGAAGAATCTAGTTTTGGTACAATGCCGCAGTAGATATTATCAAGCCCAAAAAGACCATTCAAATGCTCTTGTCTCATAGTTGCTTCTACCATTGAAAGTCACCACCTTTTCTGCATCTCATAATATTAGAGGATTGGCTATAACACCAAGAAAATTAAATGACTTGCCCAAAGTCACACAGCCAATGTATGTCAGAGGCTGGACTCCAACTAAAGTGTCCCTGAAAGCAAGTTATCTTTCTATTATGCCATACTACCTCTCAATAAAACCATTATATCTCCTATTTTGACAGATTAGGACATAGAGGCCGAGAAGTAAGATTAATTCCCAAGGTTAGAGAGTTAGCAAGCGGCAGAATGGGGACTCAAATCTAAGTTCTCTGACTCCAGATCCAGTACCCTATCCTCCTTGAAATAGTAAATGATGTACCCTAGTTCTCCCGTTAGCTTGTGGCTTGTGTTTACCCCAAGAGGAAGACAGATATTCTCCCTGGCTTATTAGTAATATCTACCCATGAACACCTCAGGTCCTATAACCTCCCTCCTGCTTCTTACCAGCCTCTTATTATTACACACCTGTGATGAGGGCCTGAGGTGAGAGAGCTCCACGCTATTTCACTGAAACTTGGCCCTTATTCAAAAGACAAGGCCTGGGAGAAGGGCTTCGATGGAGAAAATTTCTGGAATGTATTTCCCTTCTCTGTATTTGAAATGGTCTTTCCAGATTTAACAGTGTGAGTATATAAAAAGAGGGAGATGGAGGAAAAAATGGAAAAGATGGAGGGAGAAAGAGAGGGAAGGGAGAGGAGCCAAAAGAGAAAGGAAAGAAGAGGGAAAAGAAGACGGCGAAGGGGATGGGAAGAGAGTGAGAGAGGGAGGAAAAGAATTCTTTTAAGAAACTAGATAGAGCTGCGATATGTCACATTAGCTGTGAATATGGAAAAATTAACAAGTCTATGGGGAAAGAAAATAAGCATCAGTTTCCATAATTCTTTCTTCTTCCATTCAGTGACCTAAATTTTCATTCCTCCCCACAAACCATTAATATATTTCTCTTTGTAAAGGAAAAACACCCACTGACTTCAGAAATGGTCTTCACAGAGAAAACTAACCCATGGACTAGTGCACAAGGGTCCAAGACATTATATTTAAATAAAATGTCCATATTTCACTCACTTTAATGCTTCCGTTCCAAACCATAAACATCACTTCCAGTTCTATAACCTTCCTTCTCTCCTCACCAGCCTCTCACTATTACCCCTATCAGGAGGGCCCAAGGTGGAAGGCTTTGTGGAAGACACACTTTGTCACACACAGGGAAAGGGGCTGCATTCAGAGGGCTTCTGGGTTTCAACTTCTGCACTGGAAATGATACATTAGCCCACAGTCACATTATCAGAGAGTGCTACCAGACCAGCTGTACAGGAGAGCCAGGTGTTTCTAAGAGAGTGTTATGCTCCATTAAGTCCTCCACCCAGAGAGGCAGATCAGGAAGAGAAACTAGGGGAGAGGAATTCTATTACCTGATCATTTGGCTGTAGCCAGCTGGTCAGGAAACCAGAGCCTGGCAGATCTTGTTATGCACAAGGTTTTGCTCTGGGGCAGTTTAAAGAGGATATTACTAGAGCAGAAGTGAAATGAGACCAGGAATTTGCATAGAATATCTAGTCTTGCTTACCCCACCAGGAGCTGGAATGCCTTCTATGTTTACTCCATTTAGGTTAGGAAACCCCATCTACCTCTCAGGACCCAGTTCAAGTGTTACTTTCTCCATAAAATCTGACCTAATTATCTCCATATCTCTCCAGACCTGGAAATGATATTTGTTTCCTTGTACTTTGCATAATAACTTGGTTGTATTTGCTTTATAGAATTATCTTTTTCTACTTAGTATTATACTTATCCCTGTATGTGTCCTTACCCTTGGTAATCTTACAATCTAGAAAGAGAAATGCTTTATTTAACCTTTGTTTCTCCCTTAGTATCTCACAGAATGATTTACATAAAATTTGGTACTTAGTAAATATTTGTGGAATTTGAATTTAATTATGCAAAGAATTCAGTATTAACCTAAGATTTTTATCTATATGATTCAGGAAAAAGGTAAGCTTGTCTGCATAGATTTATCTAGAGCGAATGTCCAAATAAATTTAATTTCATCATTGAATTATGTAATTGATCCTCAACCACTGGAAGCTATGTAGGAGATCCCATAAGTACAGCTCCAGCCACACAGGAGGAATTAGCAAGTATAGTAGCTAATGTTTATTTTAAGGCATCTAAAATTGTCTTAAAACAATGGATTTAAGTTGTCCTCACACCTCCAACTCCCATTTTCTACACTCTACATTTTCTATAACCATCATTGAAAATCAAGCAATGAAAACAAAACCATGGATTCCATGTGGGAGGATAGACTAGGGATTTAATGACAATACTTACATTGACCAATCCAAAGTAGTGTTCATTGATTGGAAACTGCTCTGGACCAATGTCTTTTTCCAGAGCAGAGGCATTGGTGCCCTGGAGAAAGAAAAGTGATATGTTCAGTTTAATATAAAATAGAAAAGATGAAAAAACAAAACTGGAAAAAATCAGCTCCCAAAAGAAACATTTTCTTTGGTCAGAGATGTACAGTCTAGTGTGCAAAAAAAGAGGACACCAAAATGAATTCCAAGTAGTGGGACTTAGCCAGCCCACAAGGTAGAGAAATAATGGGCAGGCACTGGTACTGTCTCCGTATCATTGTCTCTCATGCTGGTTGATAAGTGGTTGAAAATGGGAAGGAACAAAAAATTAAGAGTATCCTTCACATCCAGCTGCCCTTCATTAGTCTTGGCAATATGCTTCTCTTTTCCTTGAACCTTGTGTTCTCATCTTCCATTATGTCCTAAAAGAACTCTGGGAAAGAGGATGTATGAAACAATAAAATGGAAAAATCATGACGATAAAATTACTTTGGAATTAAATGCTGGATTTATATGGGAGTGAAAGTCTATCATCCAGAATGGAATATGGGCTACACCACCAATTTCAACTTTCACAAAAAAAAAAAAACACCTCTCACATTAAAAAAAAAATAAAGGCAAATTATGAAAGTTAAAAGAGCAAGTTCATTTTCCTCATTGGATCCTCAAAACAACCCTCAGAAGTAGGACTATTATTATCCCCAACTTACAGTTGAGTAAACTGAAGCAGACAGAGATTAAGTGATTTGCCCAAGGTCACTACATTTCTGAGGCTGGATTTGAGCTTGGGTATTATGGAACCTGGGCCCTGTGCTCTACCCAGTGTGCCGCCTCACTGGACCAAATTAAAACACTTAGCACAGTTTCTGGCACATAACAGAAACTTAATAAATACTTCTTCCCTTCCCCTGTGAAGAATCTAGACATTCCCAACGGCAACTACTTGATGAGCCAACTAAAACAGTCCCACACTTTTGCACAAGAAACAATTATTTCTCCTCCCTAACCTTGGTAAAGCTTCTTTAACAATGAATCTATTGGCATCAAGGAGAAGTGAACCAAAGTTTATACAACAACATGAACTTAACAAGGTCAGAAAGAATGGAATACAAAGCAAGTAAATGACCAAGTTCTCTTTGCATGCAACTGGCCAGTGACAAAGAAAGACTCAGGAACTCACCCAAGGATATCCCTCCCTTGAGACCCTATCCTCAGGACAGCCTGCCTGCCTTCCTTCTGACTTAAGTACTTTGAAAGGCTTAGCTCTTTTAAGCCTACAGAGATCTATGATGTTGATATTTTTAAGGCAAAAATTCTTTTCTTTTTAAGAACTATTTCTGAAAGAAAACAAACCCAATATGAAGGAACATCACACAGACCTGTAAGGGGACATAGAATAAAAGCCTTTTCTTAGGTTTGTTGTTCATTATTATATTTGTTTTTACCTTGTTCAATGTTAAAGTTCTTTGAGAGACTGTACTCATTCTGTAAGCATCTTTGTTTTGGTTAGTGGTTAAGTTTACAATAAAAAATGTCTTTAATCTCATTTTAGCTTGTATCTTGCTGCACACAATTAACATTTCCTGCCAATAGAGTGAAATAGCTTCTGAAGAGCTGAATGAATGGGGATGAAAATAAGCACAAGTGCTATTGGGGCCCTTGAAAAGCTGAAGTGCAGAAACAACCCACTGTAAAGCAAAGAACAACTTGAAGGGATGGAATTTTCCACCCTCAGTTAAACTGCCTTTTCCTCCCCACTAAATTTGTATATTTAATCTGCTATTTCAATGATCTAATTTCTTTACCTGTCATTTAGGAATGAAGTACAGTACAATACTGCTTAAATCTATTTTGTCTTTAATGATAAATAAGCCTGTATACAACCAGTTCCTCTTCTTACGACAGATATCTACAAAAGACCTCAAGAGAAATTCATGTCCTCTAGAACAGGAATTCTTAACCTTTTTTGTGTCTTGGACATCTCTGGCAGTCTGAGGATATCTACAGACCTCAGAATGTTTTTAAATACACAAAATAAAGGACTACAAAAGCAAACCAATTACACTGAAATATAGTTGTCAAAATATTGTTTAAAAACATATGCAGGCTTGTATAATCTATATCAAATTGCTTAACCTCTCAGGGAGGGGAGAAGAGAAGGAAGGAGAGAATCTGGAACACAAAATTTTTAAAAATGAATATCAAAGGGTCAGCTAGGTAACATAGTGGATACAGCAATGGCCCTAGAGTCAAGAGGACCTGAGTTCAAATTTGACCTCAGACATTTACTAGCTGTGTGACCGTGGGCAAGTCACTTAACCCCCATTGCCTCCAAAAAAGAAGAAAAAATGTTAAAAATTATTTTTACAGGAAAATTATTATTCATAAAGTTTTTTTTAAATACAAGTACACAGACCTCAGATTAAGAATCCCTGCCCTAAGAGATCAAAATGAATGTTAACTCACCATGATTTCAATCTTATAACTCCATTTCAGCTTGATGCAATGAAGCGAAGGCTTTGGAGCCTGGAAGACCTAGCCTCAAGTACTGCTGCCAGCTACATCACCTCCACAAACCACGTAACATCCCAAACAACATTCTAAGCCTCTAAACTGCTGATGATCTGCTCTGATCAACATTAGTAACGGCATGAAGTCACAGGTCAAAAAATAAAAACTTCGAATAAAAAAAAAAAAACAACATTTATCCAGCACCTACCAGGCCAAGGAACTCTAGGGTTTTACAAATGCAAAGACAAAAAGGTGTATCCCCTGACCAAAAAAAAAGTCTCCTCTCCCACCCTCACATACTTTTTGAATCTCTAGCTTCCTTCTCAGATCATCTATTACACTCCTCCTAGAAGAGGACTTTCCTAATGACCCCAGTTATTAGTATCCTCCCCTCCAAGAAATTATTTTGAAGCTACTTTTTATACACTTTGTAATTGCTTATCTAAGAACATGTTGTATTCCCCTGGTAGAATAGAAGCTTCTTGAGGTCAGGGACTATTTGAGTTTTTTCCTTGATATGCCCAGGGCCCTGAATAGAACAGATATCTAATAAGCATTGGTTAAATAGAGTTATTGCCCAGGTATGGGTTCCACTTTGTGATTCTGAATCTTCTTTTCCAGGATACACATGACTGACATAAAATGATTATGCTTAGAGCTCACAACATGTTTCTCCCTGAGACAGAAATGTTCTCAACCCCAGAAATGTAAAAACAAACAAAAAAATCCAAAACAAAAACAAACTCCACCCAGAAAAATTATCTTCCTGAGATTAGTTACCCTCTTGTTTAATCACCTAAGAAACATGTTATTTCAAAATTCCTGGTCCTAATTTAAAAAAAAAAAGGACTGTGCATAGTTCTTACAGAAAAGAATGATCCTGAGCCCAGCCACCATGAGCAGCAGTTGTGTTTGGGGTGAAGTAACACTCATACACAAGAACCAGGGCAATAAAATGGTTTAACAGTGAAATGGGCTACACTTTTCATCTTTTAGTGTCTGGGTTCATCATTCCAATGACACTACAGTAAAGTCTTCTTGACTCCAAGGTGCAAATTCTATCCACAGTGCCACCTAGCTGCCCCTTTGGGGGAATAGATGACACTGGGTCAAAGACTATGCAGAGTTTAGTGACTCCAGGGGCAGAGTTACAAACTGCAATAGTCTCCTGATGGGTCTCCTGCCCCAAGTCTCTCCCCACTCCAATCCATCTTCCTCACAGCCACCAGTGATTTTCTGAAAATATAAATCTGGTCTATGCCAAGCCCCTACTCAGACCCCAGTGGCTTCTTATTCTCTCTACAAACTCCTCTGTGTGGCATTTAAAGATCTGCAGATCTTGACCCCTTCTCTTTCTACTCTTCTTCCACATTATTCTCCTACATAATTCACATCTATGAGTTACTTGCTATTCCTCACACATGACACTCCATCCCCTATCTATCTGCCTATGCACTAGTTGCCCCACCATGTCAAGAATGTTCTCCCTCCTCACCTCTATCTCTTGAAATGCTTGGTTCCTTTCAAAACTCCACTCAAATGCTACCTTCTAGAAAAGGTCCTTTCCCAGCTGCTGGTGTCTTCCCCTCTAAAGCAATTTTCTACATACTCTATGTGTATCTTGCATATATTTTTTAATGTGGATGTTGCCTCCCTCATTAAAATGTAAGTTCCTGAGGGCAGGGACTATTTTTGTTTTTGCTTTCTTCCCCCTTTCCCCCCACCCAAGGGCTTGGATAGAGAAAGGGTTAAAGGGACTTGAAAACTGTACTTCAAATATTTGAGGAATTGGCATTACAGAAAAAGAACTGGACTTATTTTGCTTAGCCTTAAAGGGCAGAATCAATAGTAATGGAGACAAGGTGCAGAGAGGCAGATTTAGGTTTGTTTACAAGAAAAACATCCTAAAAGTTAAGCGTTATTCACAAGTAAGATGGGATGCCACAGGAGATAGTGGGTTCCCCCTTCCTGGAGGTCTTCAAGCAATGGTTGGATGACCCATTTGCTGAAGTAATACAGGTTTCAAAACCCCATGGAGAGACTGATTACTCAACACAGTATGCTTTTGGGAAGGGACAAATACGAGCCAGAGCTTGGGAAGAGTCCTTTTTTCTTCCTGCTTTGAGAAAAGACATAAGTGATTCCAAACCTTCTGGGAGTTGGGGGGGTGGGGTGGAGGAAAGAACCAGAGAAAAAGAGAACAGATTTGGGGGAAAAAGACATGTTGGGGGACCAGCTGTCTTCCCAAAGCCTGTTCTCTACAGGGCCCTCCCCCAATAGGGTCTGTGGGTCTTCTCTCAAAGCAAGAAGAAGAAAGACTCTTCTTGCCAACTCTCCTGCTGACTTCACTCCTTGCGAAGGCATGCAGTACTAGATGATCCTTCTGTCCACTAATGCAGTATTACCTGAACAGCAGCTCCCAAAACCCAGGTTATATCCCCTACTCTCCTTTAGACAGGAAGCAAAGCCTCCTCTTCCAACTGAATTCAAACGACCCATTTGGACACCTACATGGACAACACATACCTTATGTGGAAAATGTGTGTCAGGAGATTCTGGTTTTACAAATATGGATAGGATTGGGCAGCTTCAAGTCCCCTCCAGCTCTGAATTTGCATGAAATTTAGTAGATGAGTTTGGCAGCCTAACAGCTAAGTAAGGTACTATCTTAGGGGAACAAGAAATGCAGCTCCCTGAGAAGAGGTTTGGGAACACAATTTGCTTCATGGTAACTCTGGCAGAGACAATCAGGAAAGAAGGAAAGACTCATGAATGAATGAATGAATGAATACAAGAAAAAGCATTTATTAAGTGCTTACTATGTGCCAGGCACTATGCTAAAATGTTCGGTCGTGTTCAACTCTTCATGACCCCATTTTGGGGTTTTCTTGGCAAATGCTGGAATGGTTTGCCATTTCCTTCTCTAGCTCATTTTATAGATGAGGAAACTGAGGCAAACAGGGCTTAAGTGACTTGCCTGGGATCACACAATTAGTAAGTGTCTGAGGCCAGATTTGAACTCACAAAGATGAGTCTTCCCAACTTCAGGGCAGGGACCGCACCATCGAGCTGCCCCTCTACGCTGGGTACTGGATATACAAATGCAAAAAGAGAGTTCCTATCCAACAGAGAAAAATAAGACACACGGAGGGGCAGAGGTATGGGAATGAGTGGGAGGAGAAGAAGGAAAGAGATCAAGAAAGGCTTCATGTAGAGGGTAGTGCTTGAGCCGAGACCAGGAAGTGCAAGAGGAAGAAGTAAGAAGAGAGTAAATTCCACCCACTGAAGACATGAGTACAAAGAGACGGAAGATGAGCATTTGTTTGGAGCAACAAATAGGCCAATATGATTGTACAATGTGTGAAGGGGAGTAATGAGTGTGAGAAGACCGGACAGATAAGAAAGGACCAGGATGTGAGGAGCTTTAAAGGCCAAACAGAGGAGTTTGGATTTGATTCCAGATATAATAGGAACCACTGGACTTTATTATCAGGGAGGGGTGAGGCAGACACGGTCAGGCCCGTCTGTGGATTAGGCAGTCAGGTGGAGAATGAACTGGAGTGAGTAAAAGCTTGAGGGAGGGAGAGCAAATAAAAATCCACCAAAATAGTCCAGGTGAGACAGAATACAGAGAGGCCTTAACTAGGGTCATGGCTACATAAATGGAGAGGAAAGAATGGAACTGAGAGATGCTGTGGAGAGAGAGAGGACAAGATCTGACAAATGACTACTAGATGTGTGGGACGAATAAGAATGAGGAGACAAGGACGACAAGGTTTTGAAAACAGGTGACTAAGAGGATGTGGGTACCCCTAACAGTAAGAGAGGGATCAAGAGAGGGATAGGTTTAGAAGGGGAGACAATCAGTTCTGTTCTGAACATGTTGAGTTTGAGATGATTATAGAATATCCAATTTGGAATGTCCAACAGCCAGTGGGACTGGTGCTCAGAAGATAGAGGATATGTGTATGCCTGTATGTGTATATGTGTGTGTGTGTGTGTGTGTAATATATATAGAGTGTGCATGTAATATATATAGTGTGTTTCTAATATATAGAGTATGTGTATGTGAGTTATATGTATAGTGTGTAATTATATAAAGTATATAACATATACAGAGAGTGTGTGTGTGTAATATATATATAGTGTGTGTATAATATACATATATATAGAAAGAATTTATGTGTAATATACATATATAGGGTATGTATAATAGAGAGTGTATGTAATATATGAAGAGTGTGTAATATAGAGAGAGAATGCGTATGTGTGTAATATATATAGAGAATGACAGTGTGTGTAATATACATATATAGAGTGTATAATATAGATATATATAGAGTATGTGTGTGTAATATATAGTGTATATGATATATATATATATATATATATACAGAGAGAGAGAGAGAGAGAGAGAGAGAATGTGTGTGTGAGTGAGATAAGGCAATTGACTGAAACATCAAGAAGTATGGAAGAGGGGGAGTAGTGATAAGTGAGTAATAGCATGGCAGGGAGATGATCAGAGCATAATGTGGTGGGTCTGGAGCCAACTGGATATGGTGAAGCCTCACCCATCAGGAGAGTTGGGTAGAATACCCTAGGGCAAGAGCTAGAAGACTTGGTCAGTAGTTGGACCTATAACATCATGGGCACTTTCACTTTAGGGAACTGAGAAGAGGAAACATGAATGAAGAAGATGGAAGAGTAGTTAAAGAAAGAGAACAGGAAAGTGTGTTGTTCTAAAGCCACAGGATGAAGAAAGTATCCAAAAGGAGGGTGATCACTAATAGTGTCAAAAGAAAAGCCATGAAGAACAAGTCTGGGTGACTGATTAGGAGTTCACTGGTAACTTTCGAGAGAACATTTTCAGTACAGTGTCAAGGCTGAAAACTACTTTTCAAGGAGTTAAAGAAAGGATTTGTGGTAAGGAAATGGAGACATTGACTGATGAAATGCAATGGAAAATTATAATAAAATTTAATACTAAAACTGCCTCTTTTTGTAGCCCCAACACTTTGCACAATGCCTGGATTATACAGTAAGCACTTAATAAATGTTTACTGACAGGATGAATTTTTTAAAAAAATACAGATATATTTTAAATATGAAAGAAATTATTCAGAATAGTGCAGTGAAAAAGCAGAGCCAGAATATCAGGATACATATTAGCTATAATTATATTTTTGTTTTGGGCTGGACCTATGATTTCGTGAAATCATATGGGGAACTCCCAGTGAAGAGACTCCCTCTACTGATACAAACTATGTTTGCTCTGAAACTTTTCATTTTGAGAAGGACTTGCCCAAGATCACTCAGCTATGATGATTTTTTTCATCCACAAATTTAATGTAGATAAAATTTTATGCCCACAAATATGGACAATGTGGACAGAAATAATAAAATGGGGCAGAGGGGAAAGGAATAACTGTTAAATTATTATGGATATAAACATACAGATCTTTTGAAGCTTAATTAGTTACACATGAGGTTTAATTGACTTTTCATTATATAAAAGTTAATCTCAAGCAAAAAAACTTGTTATTGTATAAAAGTTAGTTTCACACAAAAAAATTACTTTAAAAAATTAAGGCATTTACCTCCTCTTATCCTACTTGTTTGAAACTCTTGATTCAGGCATTTTCTGAGGAAAGAGAACCCAAAGTAGCTTACATATTTGAATAAAAAAGGATTCAAAGAAAAACCACACTGCAAATAGATCTATTTAAAACCCCAGAAAATCTTTGTGTTGTGTCCCCTTTCAGAAAGGTAGAGACAAAGGGTCAACTAGTTTAGGATCAAACCATCCCAAGAGTTAAGGGAAATGCAGAATTCTATCATTTTTTTTTTCATTTAAAAAATGTTTTCCCTTCCTTCTACCTCTCCCCTCTATTAGGAGAAGAAAAAACAACACACCTTGTAACAAATATTCATAGCCAAACAAAACAAATTCACTCATTGGTCTCTATGACTTTTCAAAAAAGATTGAGGAATGAAAAGAATGGAGGTGAGGGGAGAAAAGTCTCAACCGTGTAACCACAGCCATAAGTAGGCCAAGGCAACTAGGCTTGGCTCCAACACTGTTCCAGGAAGTACTTCCCTTCCACTACATAGCCCCCAGATACATTTATCCCATGTTACCTTCTCTAGCCCCACTCACCCCCTTCCCCTACGTGCACAAAAGCTCTGTGTGTAACTTCAAAACTAATCGAAGAAACAGAGAGTTATTGGAAGAAGAGCACCTAGGGTAAGCCCAAGTCTAACCCAATTTGTTTTAGTTGAGAGTCTGAGTAATTCCAAAGTGATAAATTTTGGGATAATGTGCAAAGAGCTGAGCAAATGGTAAAGACAGTATTCCTGAACGTAACCAGTTTGGCTGCTGGCTTTATTGGTTGAAATATATAAGCACAATACCCAGAATAATGCTCCCTCATCACTAATCATCCACCACACTGAGTAACACATCCAGATCTCACTCTACTTGTAAATAATCATGGAGATAAAACAATGTGTGGCGATTGAATTGTCACAGGATATTAGTCACTTCGAAAGAAGTAGAACCAAAAAGGTTATAAGCAACGTTTGTTGAGTCATTTTCCATTCATGACTCTTCTTGATTTCGTTTGGGGTTTTCTTGGCAAAGATACAGGAGAGGTTTACCATTTCGTTCTCCAGCTCATTTTGCAGATGAAGAAACTGAGGCAAAGTTAAGTGACCTGCTCAGGGTCACACAGCTAGTAAATGTCTGAGACTGGATTTGAACTTAGGGAACTCAGGTTTTCCTGACTACAGGGCTAGTGCCTGTAGGCAACGGAAGGAAAAGAATGCTAATATCATTCAAATTAATCTGGTTAGAGGCCAGAATCCAGGAAAATGATCAAATGAAATGCTATACCAAAATAATTTGATCACAGAATTATCCTCAGGAAAAAGATCTGACTGGAAAAAATTTTAAATCCTCTTTTTAACTTTACTCTTCAGTACTTATTAAGAATGCAAATTAGAACACAGGAATGTATCTATATGCAATATTATTTACAATGATATAAAGCAAAGGCTACACTTGAAATGTTATTAATTTCTTGTGACAGCACCATATTTAAGAGAGGAAGATTAAAAAAAAACAATATGTAGGATATTAAGTGTTTTAACACTATGTTCTGTGCTATTCTTGTTTCTAACTATACTTACCTGATAATAGTCATCACTGAATGCTAGGAATAAATTGGACAAAAGTTAAGGGAATTGGGCTCTATTACCAGTTTGCCTTAGCTTTAAAAAAATAAAATAACTCTTAAAAGGCCCTTTTTAAAGTAGTCTGTCATAATATATAGAATATTAAATTTGTGGTTGGTAAGACCTAGGTTCAAATCCCATTTTGATACTTATTTGTGTATGACCCTGACCACTGGCCCTCCAAGTGCCTCAAACACCACCCTAGGATTTATCTTCTAAGTCACAGAAGGGTTGGCATTCCCCATATTGACACAAACACAGATCCTTCATGCATTCAGTATAAATCATCTTCGTATCTCATTTAATTTCATCTCCACAATATGCTTGTAACACAAGTAGAGACAAGCATTATTTATTCCTGTTCTATAGATGAAGAACCTGAAACCCAGAGATGGTAAGTCATTGACTTAAAGTAATTACTGCCAATTAGTGGAAAAACCCAAATGAGAGCCCAGAGTTCCAGCCCATCCATCACTCTTTGTTTGCCCTGCATCATAGTCCTTCCAGGCTATAACACAGAACCAATTCACGTAAATGCAGGCTAGTGGTAGTCAAAAGACCCTCTACCACAATATTCCAAAATCTTAATTTTTTGTGGATAAGAAAAATAGCAAATGTTGGGGAAATTCACTGACCTGACTTCTTGTGAAAGGTTCCTACTTCACGCACCTGAGCTACAAAATCTCCTGCCAAAGAAAGATGGCCCCAGGACATGAGATACAGTAGAATAACCTGAGTTCAGGCTGGAACATGGAGAAAACAGAACTAAAGTACACCTAGAGGCTTTGGTCAGCAAACCTGACTAGGGTCAGAGACCAAGCTCAGAAAATGCATTCCTTGCAGGCACAAGTAAAAAAAATCATTAGAAACAGCAATTAACTTAAAAATGGGATGGCAAAAAGTATGCTTCCCACTTAGGTCTTTTCCAGTATGTTCTGTTTATTATTTAGCAATAACCCTCTAATCCTTAGTTAGATTTTGCAGATTTCCTTCAAAGTAAAATTAATTATGTTTATTTTACTTATGGAAACTGAAAGACATAAAATTCCTTGGACAGTGGTCACAGGAAACAAGATAACAGAGCAAATCTCAGACCTTTCCCTGGTTCCCTAAATGACAAAACTCATTGTCTGTCTGCCCAATTCCCTCATACTCCAAACTAACTCACTCCTCCAGTGACTATATCTGAATTATTTGAGGGAATGAAGGATCACATATGTAGAGTTGGAAGGGATCCTAACAGTCACGTGCTAAGCCAAGCCCCTTTCGTTTACAGATGAGCACGTTAGGACCCCAGAGATGAATCAATTGACCTAAGGTCACACAGGTTGTTTCACATATGTTTAACAAGCTCCTAGGATTCCAAATCCGGACTTCTTTCTACTGTGCCATGCTGCCTCTCTCTCGGTCAGAGATTCCATAAACAGCATATCACTAGAGAGAGTTTAAATAACCCAAATCAATTACTCTTACCCCAAACCGCCAAAAGTAGAAGACCAGAGAAGTGAAAGTCTTCCTCCATCCCACACGCCCCCCCAACCCCAATTATTTCTCTATTTTCCTTCAGATAAACAGCTAAACATTTTAATGCATTTGAGCTCATCTGACCTATGCACTTACTTCCCCAGCTAGAATCACTTAACTAACCTGCACCAAAATGTTGATTTCTAAACTAAGCAAATGAATAAATGTTTTTGGCTACATGATGTACCCTCATTACCAGAAAAAGGAGAAGAGTATCATATCTTTGAAGGGTTATTAGAAGTTTTTTGCCAAACACATCCACAGTTACATTTTTCATCTACATTTCAGTCTGACTTCGGAGACCGATTTTCCTTTTCTCCTCCAATTCTTCTTTAAAAGTCCTTTTTTTACTTAAATACATTTCTACACTAGCAGGTGTAGTCATTAAAAATCCTTACAAATCCAACATCCCCTTATCAAGTTACTGTTTTCAAACCACTACCCTTCAAAATTCAACACTGCCTCCAAAAACTGAACCCACACAAATTCAGTCATTCATTTTTAGGACACAAGACCCTAACTGTCCACCCACATCGCAGAAGTGGGGCTAGGAAAGTGCTTTTGGGCAGAAGCAAGGTTCATGGCCAATTTTTTTTTTTTTCACAATGGGGCCTGGTGAGAAGTTGGTCCCACTTGGCTGTGGCTGCAGCTTCTGGGTAGCAGGTTAGAACAAGGTTTGCTTCCACCTAATCCCCTAATCACTCCTGCAGGATCCAGCTGTGCTCTGAGGTAACTATTTAAAGCACACCTTAAAGTAATATTTGCAAATTTGTTTCCTACTTTGCCAGTCTAGTTAAAGTGAAATGTATGTATGTATGTCTTCTTGTGGGGATGTCATTGTTTTGGAAATACTTCTGAGACTCAAGCTTTTCTTTCTGAAAAGAACAATGGAATGATCCAACACAAATTACATAAGCAATAAGCTGCCCTTTCAGCCAATATGAGGTCATTTGAAGAGCCAATTATTCAATTTATGGATTGTTCTCCAGAAGATCCCTTGCGGCTTCCTAGTCTTCATCTTTTATCCATTAGAAGGAAAGCAAAACTGAAATGCAGAAGTTAAAATATGTAGAATATTATTCATAGGCATGGAAAAGGTTTATTGAATAAAAAAAGACAAACTTGAGGGCTGATATTAAGTTTTAAAATTTTAGAATTATCCTTGGATTTAGCTCATTTGTTTTATGAAAATTATTCTGAATATAACAAATATCTTAAAAAGAAAATATTTCCAATATACACAACACAGCCTTTTCTGATCCCCCAACTGCTACTGCCCAGCCGCCCCTCCCCACTCTCTTACATTTGTTTGGTATCAATCTCTTCATATATGTGTGCATGTATATATATATATATATGAAATATGTATATGTGTGTGTACATATACACACATATGTATATATGTACATACATATATGTGTATATATGGTCTCCCCTGATAGAATATAAGCTCTTTGAAGGCAGGGGCTATTGCATTTTCACTCTGTATGCCTTTTATTTAATACTATCTAGCATATATCTATAGTCATATGAAAAAATGTTCTATATCACTATTGAGTAGAGAAATGTAAATTAAAATAACTCTGAGGTACCACCTCATACCTATCAGATTGTCCACTATGACAGAAAAGGAAAATGATAAATGTTGGAGGGGATGTGGTAAAATTGGGACACTATTATACTGTTCGTAGAGTTGTGAACTGATCCAACCATTCTGGAGAGCAATTTGGAGCTATGCCCAAAGAGCAATCAAACTGTGCATACCCTCTGATACAGCAATACCACTACTAGGTCTGTATCCCAAAGAGATTTTTTTTAAAGGGAAAAGAACCTATTTTTACAAAAATATTTATAGCAACTGTTTTTGTAGTGTCAATGAACCTAAGAAATACCTACCAGCTGGGAAATGGTTCAACAAATATGGTATATGAACCCAATGGATTACTACTGTGATATAAGAAATGACAAGAGAAACAGTTTCAGAGAAACTTAGGAAGATGTGTATGAACTGAAACAGGCAAAATCAGAATAATTTATACTATGACAGTATTATAAAAATAAACAAGTTTGAAAGACTTTACAAAAAAGTCTAGCATTCAGTAGAGGGTTGCTGAGTGTTGCGTTGACATGGGTCAAAAAAAAACAAACAAAAAACAACCCAACAACAGTATTCCACGGCAGACTTTATAAGCTATATTCCCCCTTCATTCCTTTCTCAGCTCTGCTTCTGACTTGATAGACTCTGCCTCATCCTTCCAGTGCCATCTCCTCCTTGAACTTCCCTCAGAGCCTGGGGCCTCCTCCAGCTGGAACCTCCCTGGACCTAGCAGGCCCCCTGCTTCCACTGATGAATTCCTCACACGGGCTTAATTTTGGAGAGGAGCCTAGGCTAGCCAGCCTTCAATCCCCTCCTCCACTCCATTTCTGACTTTCCAGAATTTCAGTCCTTTACTTCTTTTAATTATTTCCTATTTATCCTGGATATAGCTTGCTTTGTATATCTGTTTGCATGTTGTCTCTCCCGTTAGACTGTAAGTTCCTTGAGGGTAGGGACTGTCTCTTTTGCTTCTTTTTGTATTCCCAGCACCTAACACAGTGCCAGGCACATAGTAGGTGCTTACTAAGTGTTTACTGATTTTTTAATTAATTGATACCATGCCTCTAAGCAGGCACCTTCTCCCCAGCCTTCCAACTTTTCAATTCCCTTTTGTATAACGTCCTTCCCCATTGGAATATAAATTTCTTGAGAACAGTGACTATCTTTTTACTTGTATTTGTATCTCCAGAGTTTTGTACAGTGATCAGAACCTAGAAAGTCCTTAATAGATGCTTATAGCTTTGCTATAAGTATCAAGGTTTCTAGAATTGTTATGGATTTGTATAATTTTTAAAAAACAGAATCACATTTTCTCAAAACTCAAAGAGACCTTAGAAGTCATCTAGTCCCATACATACTTGACTAAGAATCCACACTAAAACAGCATCACTGGTAAGCAATGCCTCAAAAATTCTCAGTGAGGGGTGCAGGGGCATCCACTATTTCCCTAAGGATGCTCATTCTACTTGGGGACAACTCTAATTGTTAGGAAGGTTTTCCAGAAGTGGCATCTAAACCTGCCTCTTTACAACATCAACCCAATGCTCTTCAACCTGCTCCCTGGGCCAAACACCAGTTGAATAAGCTAGTAACTGCTGCAACTCAATCTATCCAGACTATAAATTTCCAAGATACATAACATTCTGAAAAATAAAGTGCGGGATTAAAAAAGTACACTCAGAGTACTTCTCACAAATCTGTGTTCAGGCAGGAACTGATATGTCACATTGCGCCAACCTCAACTTTAGAAAAATGTACTTATGTGGAAGTAAGACTATAATTGAACTTTACTTCCTAAATGATACCAAAGAGCTTGTGAGAAAATTGGAAGAATCTATAAGCCATCCTCTCCTAGGTCTCATAAGATACTTTTCTCTAATGCTCATTTTAATTGAACCAAAGTTACTTTCTGAAATGAACAACATTGAGTTAAACTGAGGTCTGGTTTTGAATAATAATGACTTCCTTCATTTAAAGACTAGCAAGGAGTACTCTAACTTGCGTCCTAAGATTGATAATCTTTTTGTTACACCAGCTTGTACTTTTTCCCATTCAGTTATCACTCCTTCCCATCCCCTTAACTATCACAAAAACCACATCTCTTCCTTGGGACTGTTCCCTCTTTTGCACACATACACACACACACACACACACACACGGGTTCTGAGGTTGGATGTGTTTTAGCCAGAAAAGATCAGAGAATGTTTCATTTAAAATCCAATCCAACAAGTATTTATTAAAAGACTACTATGTACAAAGCACTCGGAAGAGCTAAATTGTCCTTGGAGATAGTAGAAAGAAATCTGACGGCCACGGTACACCTTCAAGAATTCAGAGCTGGAAGGAATTTTAGTGGTCACCTTAAACTTTTAAGATCATGCAAAGTCACTGCCTTCAATTAGGCTACAAGCTGATTCCCATTTTTGAATCACCATGAAACTCAGAATGAATAATTCTAAATTTGAGCTAAATTAGAACCCAAAAATCAATGCTATCACTGTAAGAAGCATTCTGATCTCACAGCTACTTGTTACCTTAGATTGTTTTTTAGACAGACTCAAATATGTCTTTGCCAGTTCATTTAGTCCAGGGATTGCAATTAATAATCATTGTGGACTTTTTCCATACCCTACCAACGTTTCATTTTGCCACAACTACAGGCTTGAATATTGCGAAACTAAATGTGAACTTACCACACCGGTAAACTAGGAAGAAAATATACAGTGAGGTCACTGAGTGACCTTGAGAAAGTCATTTTTATGGTACCTATCTTATAGGTTTTTGTGAGGAAAGTACTTAATAAACCTTTCATGTAGTACAGGAATGTGCGTAATGACCACTACTTGGATAACTTTGTGCCAGTCATTTGATATTGCTTCTACTTCTATGAAATAGATATAATAATTATAAAGTACTTAGAAAGCCATTTAAAGATAATATTACACAAAATAAATATGACTGACAAAACTTTTTTAAAATACTGACTGATTAGGAAGAAGGCGAAAGTGAAAAAATGAAGTCTAATTTGCAGAATATTAAAAATAAACATTATTTTCTAGTATATGCAAATATCAAATGACATAGAAGGGAAGTCCACATGAATGAGGCTTCATTGCTTTGTTTTTTTTTTTAACTAAGTACACTACATATTCAATATCATGACATTGGCATGGTTAGGCAAATCCCAAATATAAGAAGGTTGAATATATCTTAATATTTATATCATGAGGTCATGAACCTAGGAAACAACAAAGGGAAAAAGACAACTGATGGAAGAGAAGTAATTCCCTCTCATTACACTGTTTAATTTGATTTCACCTATTTCACAAGAGTCTCCCTTTAACACAATTTCCACTCTCATATTTTAGACTTGAACTTCGGAACTGTCATCTCCCATTCATTTTACCCACTTTCAGGTTTCAGTTTTCCAGATCAGTAAAGTAAGAAGGTGAAACAACATATGCTGACTTTAAAGGCTAATAGCTGATTCTCCCAAATAAACTGAACAGCTATCCAGCAGGCTCAGTTCTTAACGATTTCAAGAATATCATGGATAACTACCAACTAACTATACTAAATTAACTACTTCCTGAATTTAAAATTTTTCCCCAAATATGACCTCAGAGAAATCACTTATTTATCCAGATGGATGAAAAATCTCCAAAGAAGTCATCTAGATTAAGGAATTTTTCAAAACGTCATTAAGTTTTAGCTATTCACTAACTGGGTATTCAAAATGGCATTTCAAGGCACTTTTTTTAACAAGTCAATTGGAAATAACATAATGCTTACTAAAATTTTTAATATTTAGAAAAAAAAACAGTAAAAAAAAAATCTTAGCAAAGGAAAGGACTTTAAGGTTCACCTAATCCAATACTCTCATTTTATA